>NC_041347.1:23772707-24075207 GCF_004354835.1 Perca flavescens
TATTTTTATTTCACCTGGATATTTTCATTTCCTAATTTCATAATGCATGTCAGATGAAATGTAAAGTTAGTGTATTGGCTGAATAACTTGGTTGATTGACTGACTACCTTTGGTATACAGAAAAAGACTAAGGTCTCACCCACCCCTTGCTAATGCGCCAAATGGTTTAGTCCATCTGCACGCTTGAGCGTCTGGTGGAGCGCAAACTTCTGCTGTAGAAATGTCTTTCTCAAAGAAAGTCAAATCATGCTACCAAAAAAGAAAGAAAGACAGTAGAAGGAGAGAAAACTAAATGAGGGGAAACAATTGGTAATTGACTTCTTTTCAAAGAAAGGTGAGCAAAAAAAAATGAAATCCATGGTGCTAAACTGTTTGAATATCTCCGTGACTGTTAGTGGTAAAAACAAACTGAGACAACCCATAGAAAGAGCAGAACATACACTTTCAAATGTTAATTTGGTTATACATGTAATCTGAGGTAAAGGCTAAATAAATAAACTACACTAGCAATGCTGTTTGCATATAACACACCATTGTAATAGCCTAATTTGAAACATGTTTAATTTTAAATTAATAGGCTATAATGTCTATAATTAGCAATATGTTGAGGAACATGGGGGCCCATCAGGACTGCCTATGCATAGGGCCCAGGGTCTGGTGCTACGCCCCTGAAGAAAGTAATAAATATATCCTCATCACTTCTGATGACTTTTATTAGTTTGATAACATTCTGTTTAGCTTGTTGGTTCAAATCATATGTTGCTTCTACTGATCTCAGTTTTATTTCTGTTTTATTTTAACATTCCTCTCCTGTCCTGTAGGCTTGGTGGAGGACCAGATGACGCTAAAGAAATAATGAGACACAGTTTCTTCTCTGGCGTTGACTGGCAGGATGTCTATGATAAAAAGGTATGAAGCAAAATGATGGTAAAACTGTGAGTTTGCCCTCTGTACTGTGCCAGTGTTTCATACTGTCTAATATAGCATAATAAGGAATTGTGGAAAATAACTAACTTGCCTTAAAGATATGTACTTAAGTGATTTAAATCCCTGCCTTTTCAAAAAAATTGTGTATTGTTAATAATTGTGTGATGAATTTTATTGGGAGGGTCAGGGTTAACTCATGTAACACATGTAAGCATATACACATATCACACACACAGACAGACAGGCAGCCGTATAAAGCACAAAGCATAATGGAGATGTGTGACCTTGTATCCTGGAGGTCTATCCTGTGTTTACTCGTATAACACTACCTAGTAAGAACCAGGTCCTGTGTGGCAACACCTATCATAACGTGTTAGACAGGTGCTGAGCTTCCTCCCCTCACCTTTGTCTTTTTCTTCCTCTCTTGAGCTCTCTACCACCTCTCCTGTTTTTCACTTCCTCTTCTCCACTCTCCCTTCTTTTCCTCCTTTCCTTTCCTTTACCCTATCCTCTCTCCTCCCTGCTTTCCTTTCCTTTTGGTAAAACAACACAAACGTTTCAAGTATAAATGCAGAGAGACAACACATATGACATTTTTGAAATATTGAGATGATGCAAGGCTACCTTGATGCTGCTGAAGTGTGGGAGCTGACTCAAAGCTTTCCATTTACAAAGGAGACCCGGAAACTGAGAGAACTAATATTTTAAGTGTTGGTGACTCCATCAACAGATTTCTAAAGCTTCCTGGTGCATTTACATTCTGTCTCTCAGAATGTAAACAATGATAAACTGCCAATTTTATGTGTTTTAAGCCACCAACCACCTAAACTTGGTTCTGGTTTTACAGACCTTTTATCAGTCACAACGTTACAATATGAGTTCTTATTCTCTGTGATTTTAATATCACACATCCATATCCTCTTCCTGCTTGTTTACTTCAGATTTTTTCAAACTTTTATATTCTTTTAATTTGACCCAGTATGTAAAGCAGTCCAGCCATGACAAAGGGCACACTCTTGACCTTGCACTCTCCCATGGTTTATGTGTGGATGATGTGAACTTGGTTTATTTTGCCATGTCTGACCACAACGCAGTGTGCTTCCAGGTTTCACTCCTCTCTCCTGACCCAAACCCCCAATACTGATTCGCCCATGCCCCCTGAATTCATTATCTTTTTCTTGCTTTTGCCAAGCTTTTACTGCCTCAAACATATCTTTAATACCAGTAAACAACATTGCCTCACCGTAGAGGAGTGGAGCTTGTAACTCTTGTACAAACACTCTAGACTCTGTAGCTCCAGTCACATACAAAAAGCTGAAAACTTCTTTTCTGCCATGGTTAAATGAAGAATTGAGGAGGAAGCGAAAGTGGAAAAAATAAAAACAGTGTCTGCCTTGCTTCTTTAAAAAATTTAATGTAAACTTACCAGTGTGCAATCAAGGAAGCAAGGGACACCTATTTTTCTGAGCTAATTGCTAAACAGGGTCACAATCCTAGAATCCTTTTTAAAACTATAAATTCTGTAATTGGTGCCCCACCTAGCCAGCCACTAGAATCCAACCCTGAGAGATGCAAAAACAATCGTAATCATTTAAACAATAGAATAGTGGAGATTCGGCAGCACTTTAACACACAGCTCAGCCTTTGACACAGTGGACCATAATGTCTTAATCAGCCGTCTGAAAAAAAACAGGTGGGCATCAGTGATGTAGTGCTGGATTGGATCATCTCCTATCTGTTGAAAACACCTCTTCCTTTTGTGCTCCTCTGTTCTTTGGAGTCCCCCAAGGTTCTATTATGGGTCCCTTTTTTATCAACCATATACATGCTACCCCTGGGGCAAATCATGCTTGGACATGACATTGACTTCCACTGCTACGCAGATGACTCACAGCTTTATGTCCCTTTAAAGTCTGGTACCACTGATGTACCCTGTATGTCCTGCCTCGCGGAAATTAAAAATTGGATGCTACAAAAATTTCCTGCAGCTGAATGATTCCAAATCAGATATAGTCATAATTACCCCCCCCCTGTAGCCCCAGCACTAGCAGCATTCATAATCTCTCCTCTAGTCTGGGTGCCTTTTCTAAGAAACATTCAAACAGAGGCCACCTTGATGTTATTTTTGATTCTGAATTGTCTTTTGATACTCAGGTGACTAAAGTGGAGCAGTCCTGCTATGCCCAATTGAGACTTCTAGCCACGATCAGATCATTGCTTTCATCTGCAGACTTAAAAAAAGCTCATCCATGCTTTTATCTCCTCCACACTCGATTATTGCAACGCACTTTATTTTGCTATCAGCAAGCAAAACATCCAAAGAATGCAGTTGATACAAAGCGCTGCGCTGCCAGGCTTTTAACTCGCACTAAGAGAAGTAACCACATCAAATCCTTTCTGCCCTTCACTGGTTACCTGTGAGTTTTAGAATTGATTTTAAGATTTTACTGCTTGTTTTTAAAGTCTTGAATGGTTTGACTCCCTCCAATATATGTGATCTGCTAATTCCCTATGAGCCTTATCACTGCTTGAGATCCTCTGGCTGGGCCCTACTAATGGTTCCAAGATCTCGACCTGCTGTCCGGGCCCCTCAGCTGTTGAACGCCTTACAATCTCAGGCTGGCAAACTCAGAATCTTCTTTAAATCTCTTTTTAAGACTAACTTTTATCTTATGGCTTTTTTCTTGAACGATGGTATTTTTTGTTACAATTTATATTATTGTTGTATCTTAAGTTCTGGATCTTATTTACCTCTATCTTTTATTGTAAAGCTCCTTGTAAAAAGGTGCTATATAAATAAAGCTATTATTATATTATTATTATGCGGACAGTCAGTGCAGAAATCGACAGGAAATGTGGAGAGAAAGAGAGGGGTATATCAAACTGAATGTTGCAGTTATTGTGGTATGCTCCTTAAACATGTGTCCACTGGGGCGCTCCAATTGCAGGAATTTTTTTGACATCCCGAGTTTGGTGTCCTTTAAGCAGCTTCTCCGTAGTTTAGAAGAGTTCTTATACAATCAAATATTTCCTCTTTGTGTCCTCCTCACGTCTTTGCCCCAGATGGTCCCTCCCTTCAAGCCTCAGGTGACGTCGGAGACAGACACCAGATACTTTGACGAGGAGTTCACAGCCCAGACCATCACAATTACTCCACCAGAGAAATGTGAGTCTGTTCTGTCTGTCTGTCTCTCTCTCTCTCTCTCTTTCTAACACATATACGTACAAACGTATGCCCACATTAAAACTTAACGAACTATCACTTTCATTATTTACCTAGCTGAAGATATTATGAAGATATGTTCTGATTACAAATTGGAATAAATTGTTAAGCTCCACAATCAATTGTATTAGCACCTGATAGTGATCAAATTAATTTTCTTTTTACTCACTTTGATACAATTTATCAATGTTCACGCTATTTGTTCAGGTGAGAAATTTCAACTTGAATTAACTGGGGTAACACACACTCAAAATATGCCATTGTCTGTTTATTCAAGTGTTTCTGCAATAGTCCTCGGGCCACATGCAGCTCTTCACAGGCTTTTGAAATAAAGATGCCGGTTTCAAAATGTTCAGCACTGAATTATGGATGAGTGGAACTGATGTGTTTCTTTGTGCTAATATGAGGTTCCACTTGTTTTGTAGGTCGCACATTGGTTAGTTAGCAAGAGATTTGCACATCTACAGTACAACAATGTAGCACACAGTGCAATGTTTTGTAATGTTTGAATGTTTAGAAATGTTATACATTTCCTATTTGATTATATGTATTTGTATTAACTGAAAATGTACTTTAAATTGTAATGAATCATTAAATACCTCTGAATCCACGTTTCTTTAGTTGACGAGGACGGGATGGACTGTCTGGACAACGAGAGAAGACCGCACTTCCCACAGTTCTCCTACTCTGCCAGTGGGCGGGAATGAACTGTCCAACACGGTGACATCATTACAGCTGGTCTCTGAGGTCATCAGTGTGGGACAAAAGACCCACAGCTTTGGACTGACCCAGAAAGACTTTTTGCCCTTCTCCTCCTCCTCCTCTCTTTTTCACCTCTGCAGTCTGCTTCTCTATTTTATTTTTATTTTTGTGAATTCCGTTTTAGAGAGAACTTCCAGTCAAAATTACTTTCTAATCCTGCACTGCAACCCTAGGTGATCCGAACTGTGATGTGATCAGTTACTATGTAATGTCCCTTTAATGACAGGAGCATCACCGGTGCCCTGCTGTGCTTTGACATGTGTCGGTCCTGCCAAACTCTAAAAGAACAAATACTTTTTAAGGAGACATATTTATGGCTTCTTATCTATAAGATGAAGATATAGCATTTTAAGTCATTCAAACCTAAACTGCCATTACCGGTTCGATCTCAGGCTTTTGCAAACACAGATACTCTCAGACTCTGAGTCACTCGGGTCTGATTTCAAATGCTCACCTAAATAATTCTGGGATTGACTGAGGCTGCCTGGCATTGAGGGAGCAGTTGTCATCAGCGAGCAGAATCCTACAGCTTATGTTGTCGAGCAGGATTTGACTCAGGTTTGGCTCAGTGCAAGTCATTATTGTTGTTGCTGCTATTTCAACTACTACCACAACTACTACAGGTTCTACTCCTCTTACTACTACTATACTGCTACTACTAAAACCCGGTGCTACACTACTAGCTTAATGCTGCAGATCATTTAACAGGCGCCAGCAAAGCATCAATCACCTGCATTACCATCTATGCTTATACAGCGGCAGAACAGGTGTTGCTAGTACTTCTAATGTAAAGCTATTGCACATCAACTCTGTAGATTAAGACGATGAAAGGATGTGTGTGTGTGTGTGTGTGTGTGTGTGTGGGGGGGTACTCTTATGGGTTTGTGTTTAAGAACGCACTTCAAAGCACAGCAGTTCAGAAGGATGAAGCTCCCAAACCATGAGCTTTACTACGTTACCCACAATGCAGTGCAAGGTGGTTTATATATCCATCACTGTGGAGGTGAAAATGAGAGGAAAACAGTTGGTTTGAATGTTTCCCCACTTTTTTTAATTTATTTATATACTCTCTAAGTTTAATTATCCTCCCCAAAAGGGAAAACAAAAGCGAAACTGTACTTTGTGTCGATGCTGAAGCTTTACCGTGACGTGTTGTCGTCACGGCTTTGGGAACCACACGGCTGTACCTCTCTGTCTTTGTGCAGGAAAGAGAAACTGCAGCAGGAGCAAGTTCCCCACAGAGTGAAAAGAGAAGTCCAAGATGGCAGGTTGGGCATTGTTGGTGAGGAGGGAGAGAGAGTATAGGTGAAAAGTTCCAAGAATGATGAAATATTTATAATGTGATCATTTATGATGTAATGATGAGTGAGGTAACAGCTGATTTCCTGTTTCCAGGGAGATTCTTATGAAGGATTGTTTTTTAAAAGACCTTATGGTCTGTGAGGAGGTACGCATCAACAGTTATGGGTTTACACCAATCATAGCAATGACTATATATATATATATATATGTTCTATTTATTGTTCTACGCATCGGTTTTATATTTAACTTTTCTATTGTTATTACATGATTCTAGGGGGAAAAAAATATTTCTTAGGGCTGAGAGAAAAAAAAATGGCACCTCAAGAAAACAAAAATGGCTGAAGAATGTAGGAGGGAAAGCAGATAGCCTTCCTGCTCCATTGTTTATTTTAATGTTTTTTTGTGTTGTTTTGTGACCAAAATGTGACAGCTGAAAGGTGACAGGACACATTAAAGACAGATAGTTTACTTTTGAGCTTGAAGAAGGTAAGAAACAAACCTTTTCTTCTTCTACTTTATCCTTCAGGTGTTTACTATGAGGGCTCATCTGACATAGTTATTGACAAAAATGCTTCCCATATTTAATCTGACCACAGGTGTGTGTTGGTGAAGGCTGAGAGACAGAACAGTCAGAGAGAAAGAAAAAGTGAAAGTTGAGCAGAAAGAAAACAAGTGCAGCAAAGAAGTCTGAATGTAAAGCGGTAAGGATGAAAAAGATTCAATGCTGAACTGTAAGTGCTACTTTTTACGTGTTGAGACAGCGTAGAGGAGGAGGAGGAATGATAGCGTTTGGATATGAAATGTGAGTTTGTAAGGTCAGTCAGTTCTTTGGAGATGAGAAAGAGCAATATCCTACCTTTTATTTTAAGATTGTACCTGTCATTAATGTGCGCTGTCACTTCTCGGGTCTGGACTTTGTTTGCTTGTGTCGTCATGTCTTCCAGTCTGACCAACAAGATTTAAAATCCCCTCAATTTCTCTGTCTTCAAACGCCAGTAAGCCTTATGGTTTAGCTCAGAATAACGTTGACATCCTGCACTTCAGAGTCAAAAAAAATCACCACATGTGAGGAAATATATTTTTTAAAATTTGAAATGTCAACTGCATCTTTAAAAAAAAACAAAAAAAAAACATGGTATTATGTGGAAGACGTCACCTTCAACATCTGGATGACACATATTTATAGAGAGCACCAGGGGATGTGCTCTCATACGGCATAGGAAATTGTATTCCAATATTTATTTGAATATTTTTATTATCATTGAGGATAACTTGAATTTCTTTTCTATTTAATTTATTTGATGTCATTTTGTTTTGGAAATTAGCAGTAAGGAGGTGTAGTCGTGTTTCACTCTGCAGTTTAAGTCTTCAGAGATTTTGTTCTAAAAAATAAATGCCTCCTTTTTTTTCTTTAAAGATATCTCTTACACGACACATTACCTGTTTTTCCGCTGCTCTTAAAAGTCCATATGCTTTACTCTTGCACATCCATTAAATTGCTATTAGCTGGCAAAGGCGCTTGATGGCAGAAAGTAGAAAAGGATGGCGCTGGCCTGCATGCTGTAGTCCTCTGTCCGCACTACCAGTCCTGAGTCAAAGTGGCCCTCTGAACTCTTATGAAAAATACTTCCCTGTGATCGATTGAGCCTGTCTGGCACAGCTGAAGCAGCCGAATAGTTCAAAATGAGTACAATTTCCACCCAGCTGGCACCCTCCACAGGCTCAGGCAAACACTCCCAAGTATTTGGAAGGATTTCAGCTTTGATTTGACCCAGGTCTGCGAGCGACTGAGGAGTTCTAGCTGTATGTGCACGCTTACCGCCAAATTCATTAGAAACCAGAGTTCATAAAATACAGCTTTGTAGCTTTGGCCACAGCACTTTCACATCCATCACTTCTAATATGATTTAGAGGAATCTGATCCAGCCCTGCTTTAAAGGAAGTCGTTTTTTTTTTTATAGCTTTTTTGCTTTTAAGAAACTTAGGATTTTTAAAGCACATCTCCCCTCCACATACATCCGATAGCTTTGATGTTGCTTTTGATGTCTAGAGATGGCAAGACCTTGGTCATTGTGTCCCACATACCAGAAACGAGTCAGTGCTGCCACTGCAGAATTACGCTCAGCGGAAATGTTCAGTAAGTTGGTCAGTCTTCATGAACTAAAAATGTTTGGAAAAATCCACTGATGTCACTAACTCCTTATCCTCTTTTCAAAAGTTTTCCCTCCGTAGAGCCTTTAACTCTCCTCGTTTAATGCTCTACATATATCCACGTTCATTTACTGGCAGCAGAATCATGCTGCCAGTAAATCATGCCAGATGCTGATTCTAATTATATAAGAACACCTTTTCATCCAACTACTCTAAGTGGAGAAGGTGGAGATTAGATTTCCTCTTCATCAATGTGTGTTTTCCCCTAAACACTATGAATCCAGACTGATCTCATGAAGTGGCGTAGGTATGACACGCCAATTCGTATGCCATTATTGACTCGTTATCAAGACGCATACTCGCTTTTTAGCGTGTTAATCAACGCCGTTTGGCCTCCATTGACTTACATTACCTCGCGATTGCGTGTGAATTTACGCCGTAGCGAGTAGTATGAAAGGGCAAAAATCTGCGTAGGGAGGTTGGTAAACTCAACCGTTGCTTTCTTCTTTTCCTAAACCCAACCCGTCCGCTGTATACGGCGCTTAAAATGCGTACAGATAACACGTCACTTGGCTTTAGAAAGTGGCGTGTATTTAACGTCCGCTGTATACAGCATAGACATACACGCGGATAGCTCAAAATGCGTACAGAAAACACGCCACTTGGCTTAAGAGAGTGGGCGTGTATGTTTACGCGAAGTCATGATGTCGGTTGTGGGCACGTCAGTAACTTCTTAAACTGGATGCTTAAATCCTCCTCCTGCTGCTGTGAATCGACAGTATGTGAGGTATCTGACGCTGCACTGACAGTTTTCACTCTTAAAGCTGCTGCTGTTTGTACTGTACATCTATCACACAACAGATCTGACTCCAATAGTATTTTAATAAGTAAAATCCTTTCAAAGACCTCAGCTGCTCTGTATTGATCTCGTCCGTTGTTAATGAACCGACGGCGTCAGCCAAAAATCACAAACTGCACTCAGCCCGGCCTTTAATGCAGATAATCAGTAAACGGCTCCAGTGTTTGGAAGGATTTCTTAAAGTATTTGACCTCGTGTCTGCGACAGAATTCCTCCCCTCTCTTCTTTCTTCAGTACTAGTCTACTATCATCATGATTATTAACATGAACAAGCATGAGATGCTTTTATTTATAAACGGCAAACAAAAAAAATGGGCAAACGTACAAATATTTCAAAGTGTAATTGAGTTTTTAATTTCGTGTCCATGTCCATCTACTGTAGCTTTACAGCTGTGTGAGACATCTGTGGACAGCTGCCAGCTGTTCTCAGAGTGGGCCATGTTTCCCTGAAGCACTGTAATACTGAAGTCAGCTCTGCTCTCCGACATGTCAGCGGAGCAGAGGTGATGTTGATTCTGGGACAGTGTCAGGAAACGCAGCAGATCGATCAAACAGCTTTTTTCTGTCCCTCAAGCTGTCAGGATGCAGTGCTGCTGGCCGGTAAGGCCGCGAGGATGTGAAAACAACATATTACCATCAACATGAAGCTGTTTTTTACACTGTACATCCTTAGTATTTTTACACATAAAATGTATATGATAGGGATGCACATTATTTTCCTTCTTACGGACAGCTTCAATAAAGAACTATGTCAATCTGCTGCAGTGGTGTCGACTTATTTGATTTGTCGCTGGAAATACTATTCATCTTCTGAACTTTCACTTCAGTTAAAATGTTAAAAATGAAGAGAAAAAAAAGATCATAAAGCTCAGCGATTTTGTTTAAATTTTTTGTAAAAAAAATAAATAAGGTTTTTTTTTAAAAAAAAACATCCTAGTACCTCAAACTGTTTTACATATCACAGTAACTGTATTGCAAAATACAAAATGGAAACCTGATTTTCGGTTCTGATAAAACATTTGTGAACATTAAGTGTATACGGTGTACCTTAATACAAAAAGGACGAGAAAGGAGGAACACACCTGCCTTCCTGGGCAAAAAAACAGCAACTTAAATAACAGTTTGATATGTTCTTGTCGACAGGAAATTTCTGACTTCAGCTTCAGATCCAAACAGGAAGGACGGACTCATGTGGACAGAGTATTGACTCGTCTCTAGAAAGACAGACAGACAGACAGACAGACAGACAGACAGACAGACACACACACACCATTCAATGAAACGCACAATCTCTCTGATAAAGAACAGAATATAGACAGCAGGTTTTTCAGAACTAGACAGAAGCATTAGTCATGACCGGACAAACGTCTTCTTACTGATTTTATTTTAGTAAACTGACAACTAGAACGTGCACCTGGAGAGAAAAGGCACCATCACATTCATTCACATCATTTAGAAACAAAACTGAGAGTCACACACTGCTCTGTGTGTGTGTGTGTGTGTGTACCTCTATGTGTAGGCTCTGCATCTCCTCGGTGAGTGTGTTTCTCTCCTGCATCAGCTGGTTCTGTTTGGCAAGCAGCTCACACACCTGCTGGGCGCTGCTCTGACAGTGACGGTCCAACTGTTGCAGCCTGCAACACACACACACACACACACACACACACTATTGACTGAAACTGTGTAAGAGCAACATACCCTCCTGGCTGATAAAAAAAACAAATCGTGTAAATATTGAAAGAGAGCTGGATCCACAAAAAGCTTTTTAAATATCCCTGGACTCTGTGTTGATCATGTAATCAACACTGTTGACCTGAATGGGACAGTGGTGAACATTACACAATTAGAGTGCAGACAAGGAGGTGATTCAGGATCTGAAAAATAGAAAAAAAAGTCAGGTGATATTCAGTTTACACTAAGTATGAAAAAGAAAAAGGATCAAATCATCACATTTGAGAAGCTCAAACCAGCTAATGTGTTTGGCGTACATTGGAAATCAAGCGCCCCACCCACTGCAGCACAATGGCTTAAGGGTGTAATGCTGTTTTTACATGTGGAGAAGATTAAACTCAAACAAGTAACCTTTCTCTCCTTTGTCACTGGCCTCAGATGTTTGGTTGGATTTTTGGAAATATTACTGATTGCCCCACAACCACCAACACAATCATAGGGGGTAGTTCCACTATAATACTATACATAGAATAAATACTACATAAACTGAAATTAGTAACTTTTTTACAGGATGTAGAACTTTTTGTTTGTCACTAGGACGGTGGTGCCACTTTCATGTTTCAACTGACTGACACCAAACTCAAAATTCTAGCGATTTTAGTTTGCATCAGCAGTGGTGTTGGAAGAAGTACCCAGTGTGTCTGGACACTGGATCAAATGGCTCAATATGACATGATATCACCATGATGTCCCCTGTAGTCTATCTCTAGCAGGTTAACATTCTGGTGGGAAAGTTGTGTTGTGTGTGCAGTCATGAAGCAAAGTGTTGATCACTACTGGGATGTCCCAATTAGTGTGTCCCCTTTGACACAGCCGCTCCTGTAGACAATGAACTCTTTCACGGCACACTGGGAGTAGACTGTGTGTGTGTGTGTGTGTGTGTGTGTGTGTGTGTGTGTGTGTGTGTGTGTGTGTGTGTGTGTGTGTTGGGAGGTGGTGTTTTCCAGCTGGGGTTTAGGGGTAAGGGTGTATGAATAGTGAGTGTGTTGACTGTGTTTGGGGGTGGAGGTGGAATGTCTGGTTAAGATATTTCCCACCAGCAGCCCATTATTTAATCCATCCATCCATCCATCCATTCAGTCGGTCACCCTTCCTCCAGCGCAGTGGTAAACTCATTCAAACTCACACACACACACACACACACACACACACACACACACACACACACACACACACAAAACTAGATAAAGTAGCTCAACCTCACCGGCTATAACAGTAAAATTCTGTTTACACATTGTTGCATTAGTATTAACAACCTAACAATGTCACATAAGATTATAGAGTACATCATTTACAGCTGGCGTTTCTCGAGTATGACTACTTTTACATTTAAGAACTTAAAGCACATTCTGATAATACTTCTGTACTTTTACTTCAGTAGGATATTAAATGCAGGACTTGCAGTGGAGTATTTTTGCATTGTGGCAATAGAACTTTTACTTGAGTAAAGGATCTGAATAATAGAAGTCTGAGGAGTCAATAATAGAAGACTGAGGAGTAGTGAGATGATAACTAAAGTCTTTATTTTGATGAACTACAGAAGAGTTTGACCTCTTTAGGACTCAAAGAACCAACCAAACCAAACATCGCTCAGTTTGTATGCAGTCTGTGGGGAAGAATTGCACGTCAGAGTTCTTTAGATATAAAATACCACAAGCCAAAAAACTTTGAAAACCACTGCACTCATGTGTCTTAACATGAGAGTACTCACCTTTAACTGTATCAGTCACTGTTAAAACAGGTTAAGAAGATGACAAGTAAGGCAGGAATGATGCGTGTAATAAAGAAGAGAAGAGGAGGATGAAGAGAGTTGTGTCTCGGGGCAGAGACAGACAGAGAGAGGTAGCTGGGGGGGTGGGGGGAGACAGATGCCCCTGCCCTGCTGGTCATGTTGGCAGTGGCAGGGCTGCCTGTGTGTGACAGACGGGGGAGGCGAACATCCCAACTCTCCTCCACAATCTGCTCGCTGCTCTCCCCCCACGTTGTCCTCACTTTGCCCTGCTCGGTCTCCTTTTCCACCACAGGGTTTAATCCTGCTCCTGCCTGTCCCTCTTTGTGAGGAACTCCCCTCCATCGTCTATCAACTTTTTCAGCCTCCTTTTACATCACCATCAGTCCTCAGCAGCTAACCTGCCCTTCTTTTTTTCCCCTTTCCTTCTCCTCCATCCCAACCAAAGGCCTGCTGAGCGCTTAATCTCAGACCTGGAGGCTCTGTCCAGTCCTGGAGGCTGAGGGCAATGACTCCCCTCCCTGCCTGGTGTTCCTACAGCCGGCTGCCAAGCTGTCCTGACCAGCCACCCCCTCTCTCTCCCTCCTCCCACTCTCCCTCCTACGCCGTCACGCAGCACGACACAGCAGGGCATCGCCACGTCACACAGTAACACACACAGAGCCCCGCTGTGGTGTGGCAAGGCACAAGATACAGACAGAACCGATGTGCCACACACAAAGTGCAGCAGATATCAGCCAGCCACACACACACACAGACACAGACACACACACACACACACAGCAGAAGACCTAAAGGTCAGAAACAGAGCCTGTTGTTCTGAAGCTGTAAATGTTTGATGAGGAAAGCGTTGAGAACGTGTTGACTGAAGGCCTTTAGCTCCACGCAACCAAACTAATCTGAGTCATGCTGAGAAAATGCCAATCCTTATCCAATCACAACCTCTGATCTTGGTACATGTAGATACAGCCGTCTCTTTTAGAGATGTTGTGCTAATAAGTGGCCAGTTTTGAAATCCACTCCAGGTTTGTAAAGCAGGTGACGCGTCAACAATCAATCGCCATCCATTGCCTCCACACGGCTCTTACAGGCCGTTCCCCAATACGTGAAATACCTCCGTTTTGCATGCGCCGACCGCCCGGCTATCAAAACAAAGAACAGAGAAGCTTGGATTACAGTACAACACACAGAGGGAGTATGACTTCATTCTCTGCTCAGGATGCCATTACTCCATTTTATCTTGACATAGCAAATATGCATTTGCCGCTATATTAATGTTCTGAATGTCGAGTATAGCCCCTTTAATGAGCCTTTAATTACCTACATTTCAAGTAAAATTAAGTATGTAATGTGTAAGAAATGCGTTTAATTCAAAGGGGCGCTATGCAGTTTTGGCAATTTCTTTTTCGCTTTTTGCTCGCAGCTTTCTCTATAGCGCTCCCTTTCTCTATTTGACAACACTGTGTAAAAACTTGCTTGTTTCCTCTTTCTTTGTTCCTCCAACAATGCTTTCCTAGCTTTTTGCTTCTTTTTTGCAGGCTCAGCCATGACGATAGTGTGAAAAACTCTGCCTGGTAAACATCCACATGCCCAAGTTTTAATGCAGGCCTCCTGTTAACACTCTCCTAGTCCAGGTCTGAGAGAAAACTAGTCCTCACGTCTAGGTGTTTTTATTGGCAATACTGGTTTTCCATTTTAAGAGAGAAACTGATCACTAGAAATCTAAACGCATCCTAGCGGCAGCAAATGTAGTTTGCAGCCAGGTGGGTCTAGGCACTCTCCATTGACTTGCGAGCTGGAAAAACCTAACTCTGGTCAGGCCAATCACATCGTGTATAGAGTCGGTGGGCGGGCTTACGGCTGCTGCTGGGAACAGCGGTCTTCTGGAGGACTTGGAGTTAAAAAAGAACAAAGAACGGCACTGAAATCATTCTTAAAAAAGGAAGATGTGTTCGGAGTTTTGCCGACCGGATACGGCAAAAGTTTAAAGTTTAATCTATCAACTAGCTCTGCTACCTTCTTCGTTGCTCTGCCTGGTTGTAGCGCTATCCTATTAAGTGCAGAGGGAATTTGAAAGACAACCGTTTATCCCGCCCCTCTGATTGAGCCCTGCCAATGGTGAGTTCCCAGACCCAACATCTTGATGTGGGTCTGGCTTGTCAGGCTAAGAAACTGAGGCACTATGCAGTAAAATATACAAAATACTATCATTTCCGAGAAATGGCAACAACTGGACAAACACTGCTGCAAAAAGCCAGCAGGCTTTTACACATAGTCTGACAGTAAGGGAGCTGAACATGCAGCCAGTGAATCAGTCGGTCAGGTCGTGAGCTGAGATGTTTGAAGCAGCTGCAGGTTGTAAGCTGAAGGTTTATGTAATGCAGTAAGAAAAGCTTTAACCTTGGCACAAACAGAAACAACCACACACACCGCCAACCTCTGGCCTTCTTATACAACACACACACACACACACACACACACTCTCTCTAATCCACCCCTTGTCTCACCTTGTACACCCTGCCTCAGAGGGGGATGTGTGTATGAATGTGTGTGTGATTAAGGCAGCGCTCCTTCCAGCAGCTAAAGCAGCAAATCCAATAACTAGCCTGTATCGACTGGCACACTCATTAATTAGGGCTTAATACGGCTTAATGCTCAGGCACTGCCCTACACTAACCCACACCCACACACAGCAGGCTGGCTTGCCTCTGCCTAGAACCGGTGAGGAAGGAAGGAATGAAGGAAGGAAGGAAGCTTGGGTGGATTCATGGATGGACTGATGGGCGAGACAGATAAATGTATGTTTAGGTGAAGAGGATCTGCAAGCGGTGAAAAGGGCTGACAGTTTGTGGTGTCGGGTGGAGGTGCGGGACGGAGTGGAGGAGGGACAGAGAAACAAAGCGGCTGAGGGCTCCAGCCATCGCCTCCCTGCCGCCTGCTGCTGGCGGGACAGGTTGTGGTGGGGGGGGTTAGAGAAGGAGAGAGCCTCCCCACTGACCTGGTGAAAGGACACCACCTGCTGGATCACACGTTTTACTGACACACATGCACAACACCAGCACTGAAATAATTCCTCCATTTTCCTCCAAAAAATACCTGAAACAGCTTCCAGAGCAGCCGTGGTAGTAAGCGTGTATTTTGCTCTCCAGCAGACATAATAAAAGCAAGTTTTGCTGAGAGGCAGTTTGCGGTAATTTCCCCAGACAGCCCGATAATCAAACTCTGCTCACAATCTGCATCTCGAACCGCCGCACTCTCTATTGACTGCTGCTACTAAGGAGATTAATTACAACACAGGCACAGTTACCTCTCTGTGGTATACATCAGTCGTAGCCCACAGCTAGTGTCTAAACTCTGTGTGTTTGTGTGTTTGCATATTTATTTACAGGTGGGAGCATATGTCCTAAAGGCACGGTCCAAAGGGAAAGTGCTAACGTCATGCTAGAGAAACAGAGAGACAGTAATAGAAAAAGAAGATCTGGAGGCAGCGTTCAGGTCTGTCGTTCAACAGCCCCAAATGAATGTGTGCAGGGTTTTTTTTAAATTTCTAAACAAATTAGCTAGTGGAGCGTGTCACTTGAAGAAAATATATATATTGGACGGTGCATACATTATCAAAACGACTTGAAAGCAAGCCAAGTAAGCAAGTAAACTAACGTCTCACTGCACATTCTGAGTAGCTCCAGAAATAACCACTCAGCATGGATTTCACTGAGAGACATTATAAGATGAAGTATGGAGATTTCGTCCTCTTTTGCCTAAAAATAAAGAGAAGATCTGAGTGTGACGATGAATGTGGGCTATAATTAAAGAGGAAATTTCAACTGTTCTCCTGTATCTGAACACAGTCACACACACACACACACACACACACACACACACACACACACACACACACACACATATATGTAAAAAATAGGAAAATGAAATAGGACTCTGCTACAACTCTAACCCTATAAGATAATGAAAATATCTACCTCAACACACACTCACACACTCAACATTAACTAACTGAACTTGCATGCACGTTGTGTATGTGCGTGTGTGTGTGTGTGTGTGTGTGTGTGTGTGTGTGTGGCAGGCAGGGGGCCTAGGGGGTGAAGAATGCAGGCAGACGGCCTTGGCTTGCCTGGTTACAACAGCACCGCCAGGGGCATGAAGGCTGCAGCTGCCACACAAAAACACACACACACACACACTCACAAAACCATATTTCGCCCAATCCCAGGCCCACCATCACCACCCTAACACCCTAGTGCTCTAGCTAAATCTTGGCTAGCACACAACTGCACTCAAGAATGTGTGTGCCTGAAGGCCATGCCCCTCTCCCATCCACCAACCTGTCATGCCAGTTGTTGCTCTTGCTAACACGCGCATTTGACATGGGAACACGTTTGGTGACACTGTGTGTTTTGATCAGGATGAGACCCACGCATGTTGCCTCACTGTTGTTTTATTCTCTTTGATGTTCTTGTGCTGTCCATTAATTACTGTTAACAGTGATTTCCAAAAAATGTACTGATTGGCCTCTATACCTTTTTTTTTAACATGTCAGCATCATGCTTGAAAAGGACCCTGAGCCAAGTCTTCCTTCGCAGCTCAAGGAGTTACACTAACAGATAAAACACACAAGATCAGCATCTAAACGTCCGAATACACATGCATATACTTAATGAGTGTCTTGTGCTGAACTCTAAAGACAGCACAGCTTTGTAATAAATTGCACATTTAGTTATAATTTCTACAACGTACAAGATAAAAATCCATTTTTTAAAGATGCGTTTTCATTGAGATTTATTTTTTCTTATGACGTACAGTAGTAACTTAAGAAAGAAAGAAAATCCTCTTAAACATTTAACCGTCATACACGTCAATTGCTTTTAGGATAAAAATCCAGTAAAACAACAATATCATGTGAGCCGATTATGAACCAAATCAGAGCCTTAACTTTAACATGAATGTTTTAACTGGAGAGGTTTGGTTCATATCTAATAAATGAGATAAATCTAATAAATGAGATAAATCTAATAAATGAATTAATGCAAAAATAGACTGGTGCTTAGATGAATGTTGGGTAAACGAAGGGATCATCTGTGTGACAACTTTTTTTCCTTTGTTGTTTTCCAACTCATGGCTGTTCCCCAGCAGTGCCGAACACAGTAATGAGAAGGAAAAGTGGTTTTAGATGTTGTGATGCTTGTGTGCTCATCTGCAAACAGTCACGTTTGAACATTTACCTTTTCTGTAATCGAGGTGTGTGTGAAAGCCAAAACACTTGAACATAGAGATGCCCCCAGCAATCTTGTCTTACAATATACAATTGCAGTTATTACCCATGAGGGAACCTCACAGTGAAGCCCTCGAGTACATTTCTGAATTGTTGTGGCCATAATTGTAACTTAAAGTCTCTCAGGTCGGCTCCCTGAGCTCAGCTTAAAATGAATAAATGACACCTGGCTTTTTCTGCCCCTTAAATGTGAAATAATAACAACTTCTAAACATTTGATCTTTCAATTTAGCGGTCATTTAAAATAACAAACAAAATAACATCCCAAGTCTCACTTCTATTCCTTAGCTTCTCTTAAATGATATTTTGTTTTTTTATTGATGTTATTTCTATTTTATCAATTATATTTTGATTTGTTTGCTGCTAACCTGCCTGTTTGATATTTGGTGCGAAATGCTTTATTGTGAAGCACTTTGTGAGTTTGGTTTTGAAAAGTATTATACAGTATAAATACATCTTACTTAGTTACTACCACTGATTAAAAGTGAGAGAAGGTATTTTAATTTGTTTTGTAAGAAATCATTACTGGAACACATCTTTTTTTTTAATCCTTTTTACAACGTACATCTTTCAAAGATCATACTAGTGTTTGCTAATGTTTTTTGCCATTTACTCAAAATCATGTTCTTTACATTACTGTTGCATTTTCCAATTTGTACTGCAGCATTTAAAAAATTTTAATAGAAAATTTGAATTGAAATTCTACCTGCAGTGATTGCACATTGATTTTAATGGTATCATTTTAAACAATGTTAAGTATTGTTACAAGATTAATTATAAAAAAAAAAAGCTTAGAACCAAAACCCTGGTTCCGGACCCTTACCTCTCCGTTATTTCATATTTGTTTCACAGCACAATATAGAGTACAATATAATATAATGCAAAAAATAATGTGTGCCAATTCTAAGGTGCAAATTCAAAACATTAGGAAACATATTATATTGGCCTGTAAGGCTGTATATTATTATCCTCTCTTTTTTTATTATTTAGTTGATATAATTACTTCTTGGTCACAATTATAACTGCATTCAAACAGAAATCAGAGACTGGCTTTGAACAATAGCGCTACATGTAGATTTTCTGCTGTGTAAATAAAGAATATACACATTAAAAGGTGAGAGGAATAAAGAAATACAAAAGGTGTGAAAGCTCTTAAGTGGTGTACAATGAGGTCAAAGTTGGTCTTAGAGCAGACAAGGCCCAGTGTTAATTTACTTTTTGTTAATGAACGTCAGTGTGGAGAAAGTTGAAGTTCGCATTAAAACGTGCAAAATAAAACATCCTTAGCAATGAGTTCTATTAAACCAGATTTGGAAAGTGTGTAAAAGGGACGTCAGAAAAATATATTCATAGACTTTAAACAGCTGTGGATGAGCACAGAAGCGTTCTCTGCTTTCATTTTGTCACTGTATTAACAGAGGTTTGGGTGCTGCTGCAGGCTGTTATATCATCTATTCAATGTCATAGTGTTTGCTGCTGTGAGGCCTGCTGACTCTTTTTAAGTCGTGCGTTTGAGTGTTTGCTTTCCCGGCATTAAAGTGTTCTGCTGTTGTTACTTTTAACATTTTTCTAAAGAAGGGGCAGGTGTTTCTATACTAGCTTTCTAGCTGTAGTTTTATGAAGTAGTGCTAGCGAGTGTCACTGACTGGGGCTTAAGATGTGACGCTTTGCACAGTTAACGCTCCAGCTTGCAAGCCTCTGGCTACAGCCCGACATCTGAGCTGCAAATCTGTGTGTGTCTGTGTGTGTGTGTGTGTGTGTGTGTGTGTGTGTGTGTGTGTGTGTGCGTGTGTGCGTGTGTGCGTGTGATAGAGCTGTAAAGCCACCGTTTGACAATGCTCTTTCAGCAGGCCGCCCTGCGGTTGCTCCCGGCTACAGAAGCCAGCTGGGCAATGCAGAGATGGAAACGATGAGATGAGAAGAGAAGGAGAGGAAGATGAAGGAGAAGGGAGAGCGACTGATCAGCGCCATCCGGAGGTAAGAACACGAGTGTGATACTAAACTGTTCCCCTCTGTCTTAATACGGTTAAGATTTCCCCACGTTCTCACTCATTACGTAGTTCAAATCTGAAACTTTTATACATTTTAAATATAGCAACTCAATTTTAACTTTTTTGTTTAACATCTTTATTTTTTGATAGAGTGCTCAGAAAATGTACAGTAGCGGCTAAAGAAAAACAGATACCTCTCTAACTGCCTAGATCGTATCGTGCCTGAACCTCTTTTTCTGCCATGTCTGTAACCCACTCAACTTTTCTTCCATGAAAAAAAACACAATTAGGTGAAGGGGCTGCTGTTTTGTGAAAAATGAAAAAGTCCAATTTTAAAACAAAACAGACACAGACAGCAGCAATGATGTTAATATTTACATGAAGGTGAGGCTTAAAGATTGTTAAGATTGTGTAAACTCTGGGCCTTCATTGCATTTATCCCTGTTATCTACACATCTCTTCTTTTATCTTTTATCATCCCTCTCTCTCTCAGATCACAACACACAGTCGCAACTCATCATACACAAAGATTCACACAAACATACCCGTGTGTCTGACACACACACAAACACACACACACACACACACACACACACACACACACACACACACACACACACACACACACACACACACACACACACACACACACACACACACACACACACACACACACACACACGAGACAAATGAAATCTGTCCTGTTTCTTCTGCCCAGCCTCTGCCAACTTAATTTGCAAATGAAAAGTTTTTGCGAGGAGCATCCTTTTGCTTCTGGGGCATGGCAGCACACTGTGTGTTGGGGGTAGGGGGGTGAGGAGACGGTTTGACAGAGGGGGTGTGTGTGTGTGTGTGTGTCTGTGTGTGGCAGGAGCCCAGATGAAGCAGCCCTCGCCCGGGGCTCGCTGTCCGCCTGCGGTAGCAGCAAGCCTGTTCCTTCTTCCCCGGCCCGCCGCGACCATTTGTTCCATTAACCGATCTCCTGGAGCCTCTGTTGCAAACACACACTCACACACACACACACACACACACACACACACACACACACACACACACACACACACACACACACACACACACACACACACACACACACACACACACACACACACACACACACACACACACACACATATCCACAGGCATACATACTTCAACAACTGCTTGCACAGCTCATACCACACATGGCCCTCCATCCTTCGCTCCATCCTTCGCTCCCTCCCTCCCTCCCTCCCTCCCTCCCTCCCTCCTTCGTTCCCACCCTCCCTCCCTCCTCTGCTCTCCTCCAGACGCACGCACCATCTTTCTTCATGGAGGCCATATGGCCCAGTGAAGCCTGTGGATCTACAGGCACATCTGCGTATATGTTGCTGCTCTCCTTAAAGGGCTGTACAGTGAGCTGTGTGCTCACATAAACACAGTCCATGCACACACACCCAGGTCTGACAAACACACTCTTCTGTCACTACAGTATGTGTGGTTAAGCAAACGTTGGTGTTATGTTGGTCTGCTGTGTGTGTCTGTATATGTGACCTCAGTGTGTACATGCATAGTGATAATTGGTGAAACAGCCTGCGAACAGCTGTGGGGTGAGAAAAGGTTGCGTGGTGTTGCAGAAGGGAGGAGGAGTAAGAGGATAGGAGTAAAGTTGGAGAATAAGAGAAGAGGAAAGGAAAGTGAAAAGAGATACAACGAAGAGGGTGAGGTAAGAAGAGAAGTAATATTTTAACCGCCGTATTAACTTTCATAAGCAAATAATTATCATTGTAGTCATCATCGTTTCTTAGTTCTTACTAGATACTACATGCTTCTCTATTCATTGATTGGCACTAAGTGTTTTGCATTTGTAATGTCAAATTACCTAAAGAAATCAAATTTTTATTCAAATCCATTTAAAAAAGATAGATCTCTGTATTTACCTTCAATAAACTGTAAAATAACATCCATCCATCCCCTGGATTTGTTTTCTATTTTCATCTGTAATTTGCTCGGGTGTTGATTATATATATTCTGAGCTGTCTCAGAAATGTACCTGCCCTCACTGAGAAACAGGCGATCATCATTTCAATCAAAGTTAAAAGAGATGTATTATTTCGTTTGTATTTCCTCAGAATTATCACCAGGAAATTGCATACAGTAATACAACACAATCACATAAAGAATCTGGAGAATAAAGATGTAGATGGCTTGAAAAGTTAATACAAATAAAAAACTGCTACAAACATTCCCTGTTGTACTCACTCATGTAAAAATATACATTTACCTTAAGGTCATTTCTTGAACCGGACTGCTCACAAAAACACATATAACCTTTGGATTAATCATTTACAGTAGCTGGCTTTGCATTTTTCCCTAACTCCATCTTTCCACCCTCCATTCTATCCCTTTATTTCAAAGCAAACAAAAAACAAAAAGCAACACCACAGACATAGAGAAATAAATAATTAAGTGGTGCAGCAAAACATTGTGTGCTAAAAACCCCTGTGTAGTTTGGCAATCAGCTTGCCCATGTAAAAATAAATCAAGCTGATTTTCCAAATGTTTTGTGCGTGGTGCGCTGTTGCCGCTCTTCGCAGCACAGATTGCAGGCCGATGGAGAGGCTGTGGGGAGGGGCGGGGCGCTGGATATTAAACCCACTTGCACCAGCTTGTTAACACATACACCTTAACCCCCGAGCGGCGCGGCAGGGCGCCCACCGAGTGCTCAGGGCCTGCAGGGACCAACTAACATATACCCAATGTATGGATGACACACACACACACGAGAACAGAACCATATGTAGAGAGCCCGATGTACACGCTCATACACAAATATGCACACAAACATAACCGAGTGCACACACACAAAATAGGGATCTAAACAAACTGCAAGACATGACTGCAATAAAGCCCTGATAAATACTGTGGATCTTTCTTTTTGTATTTGTTTAGGCTAAAATCAATGTTGTAAGAATACATTTGAGGCAGGTTTTCAAGTTTTGCCCCCAGAGCACGATCAGTACCAGAAATACAATCACATACTGAAAAACCATGTACCAGCTGCAGTGTGGATCATCGTAAGCGTGAGTCATACCTCTCTCGCCTCCCTTACTCTCCCTTACATGTATCGTTGTACTGTAGCTCCTTATAATAAATCACCTAAAACATCATATACAAATGGTAAAAATGCATATATTAACTGCTCAAAACCCCATAAATGCATTCCCAAACATGCACACTTTTTACCAAAACAATTATCTCCGGGAAAATAAAAACTACAAAAATGTGGTCAAGCGGCTTAACATTCACTGCAAAAGTGACCTCATGTAGAACTGAACTCAAGAGATTTTTAAATATCAGGAGGATTCATCAACCAAGTAAGTGTCAAAGCAGAAAATAAAACTCACGAAATGCCAAGAGTGATTATCGTGGTTCAGTTGGGAGAAGAGAGAAGTTAGGTGCCAACTTCCCAGCCAATCCACTTTTGGCAGCCAGATTCCTACTCTGCTAAACCTCCTGAGAACATGCAATAGCAACCCGTACACACACAGACACACACACACACAATCACACAAAAATACCACCATAACATATGCGCAGAAACATACAGAATATTCATACTTCACACTCCTTGACAACTTAGAATGTTGTCTATTGTATGAAACACACAAAGAGTCACACTCAACCAGGAGACAGCTGTGACTTGGTAAACTTTGTTTTTTTGGCAGCGTCTGACTGTCGACAGGTTAACACCAGTGGGTGGTAGACAATATGTAGTGTCAGTGATGGAGCAGGAGAAAAGGGTGAGTTTGTTTGGTTTTGTGTAAGAGGAAGGTGGAGTTGGGTGGGGGCACTGAGGTAGAGATCCTGCAGAGTGGGGCAACAACACCCACACCCTCGCCCACACTGGCAGAGCCAGGCTGTATGCCAGGCGATTGGGGAGACACACACCAACTGGGCTCCACAATCATGGAGGAAGAGACCCCCGCATCACATCACACACACATGTACAGAGCATAAGCCAAAAATGGAGCCACTTTTACCTGCAGGTTTTATAAGCCAATGTCTCTGAAATCACTCCCTATTTATTTGCTAAAGAGAGTTACATATTTACGTTTTGCATTTGTAATTGAGTTTCACAATTCTAAGGGTAAAATGTATCCACTATACTATAGATTGCCCTCAAAATTGGAACGGAAAATGTGGTACCAATTGCAGCCCATCACAACTTCAGTGAATTAGGGAGTGTTGTCTGACAGCTAATTTATCAAGTTTGTCTACTTCCAAAAAAAAAGACAAACTCAGCTGTGCTTGTGCTATTGTAGAGCGAGCTACAAAGACTTAATGAGCCTGACTGGTGCATCGTTTTGAGTTCAGCTCAGTTTGCAGTTTACGACCCAACAGGTAGAATTTCGTCATTTTACATTTTATCATGGGATGGAAGATGGCGCAGTGGATATGACACATGCCTTTGGTGTGGGAGATCTGGGTTGATTCCCACTTCAATGTCTCCCTGGACAACACACTTAACCCATAGAAAAAACTCCTAACAATTTCTGTTTCAGCTAGTGCATGTTATACATTTAGGGCTGTTAGTGTCCTCTGTGGATCTATAACTAGTTTATTGTTTCCAGTGCGTCATATAAGAAAAAAGATGGTTTTTGATCAGAGAACAGTTTGATGTGGCGTCTGATTAAGTGAAAAATGTTACCTCTGCACAGACAGCAGGAGAGTTGATTACACAAAAAACACTGTCAACAAAAAATAAAACAATTTGCACAAGGTGGACTGGTTAGAGTCAGAACTGCACTTATTTTTTTCTTTTGTTAGGGCCTGCTGCCAGATTCTGCAAACGGAAAGGAATTAAAACTTCAAAGCACTTTGGGAACATTTAACTCCAACAAGGCTCCTGTTATGTCAATGATAAAAACTGATAGAATTTTAACACGTGTGTGCCAGTTTTTCATTGAAATAAGTGTAGTAGTTCTTGACTGAGGAACTAACAAATCAAAGTTATAAGTTGTGTAGTTGTGTGTATGTAATGTATTATGCATATTTAGATACCTGTCTTTCATGCGCTGATGCATGCGGCCGTGCTGGACACACTGTTCCTCCATGTCGGAGCAGCGAGCTCTCAGACTCTTTACCGTCTCCTCTAGGTGTTGCTTCTCCAGGGCCAGCTGCTCCAGCTCTCCTCTGCACACACAGGCAATGTTAGCTGAATAAAATATGAAATAGTGTTTTCCTAAAAATAATTTGTAGTAACACTTTCTAGATCAGACGTCACAAAGTGCTTCACAATACATGACAAACATGATAGAAATGAAATACATAAAAGAGAGTTAATAATTAAAACTCAACAATGGGAAGTCTAAACAGGTGGGTCTTGAGTCCACAGTCTTCACAGACCTTAAGTCTAAAGATCTGGAGACTTTAGATCTGTAGTAATAACTTGTTGTTAACATACAATATGTTTGTTTAGAAATATCCTAGTTATACTGTATAATAAAGGAAATGTATTTCTGAGAGGAAAAAGGTTGATCCTCACTTTGAATTGATAAGTGGCGTCATATACTGAGCAACCAATGGCAAACCAACTACATGTACTCATTTATCATTTATTTGACAGCGACAACAGAGATACAGACAGGAAATATTTTACATAGCATGTTAACAGTGTTTTATAAATGTTTATTCACATAATGTTAAATGCATTGGTGCAGAAATCTTAAATGTTGGATTATTTTAAAGCTCCTTCAGGCGCTGAGCCACACCGCCGTCCCCCTGGTGATTGGATTACCAGGGATCTGGAATAACTATGACTGGATGGTATGAAAATAGAAACGATCACCCCAACCAATAGGACATACAACAAAAAGGTCCCTGGCCGGACGTTGCATTTACATGAAATTTGTCTTAACCACGAATCCATCTGAGGCCCTGAACGTCTTTGTCTGCTGCACAACATTACACTAGACAATCAGTAGATGGCCTCTTCGTCAGACTTACAACTGAAAACAATTTGTCAAGACTTTTCTCATTTGTCTGCAACAGTCTCGGTGTAACCTCGCTTAGCCCGACTGAGGCCGTCCAGCAGGACTTTAACCGCTACACTGGGCTTGGACTCCAGGAGCTCAAACAACCCGAAGCACAAAATACACCAACACCACACTGCTGCTAAACTACGTAACACACACGTACAGCAGATGTAGGCTATGAGCCTTCATGCCAGTGTGTCAGCATGTATGAGAGTTCCTACCCATGAAGAAAACACATTCAAGGTGGCAGTTATTACTGTGTACATATATTTGTATTTAGTATTGATGTCCACCCATAAGAAAACACACAGGGGTACTTTGGTGTGTGTATTGTGTGCACGTGTCCTGTGGCTGGTGAGGCCAGTGCGGTCTGGCAGGGCCAGATTGGGGGCTGTCATGTGACTAATGTGCAGCACAGCTCCAACAGCTGACAGGACACTGGGCCCAGGGTCACTCACACACACACACTTACACACACACTCAAGTACACACACACACACACAGACAGCCCAGATGGAGAGCTGTGTAGGCCTGCTGTGACTACTGTAGCATCAGGTTAACAAGAAAACAGGTCAGACTGGAAAGCAGTATGTAGTATGTTGACATACTCTGTCCAAACAGCCTGGATAGATGATGCTTCATGAACTAATGACATGGATGTCCAACCGACAGAGGGAATAAACAATGGAGCAAGGAAAATAACTGGAAAAGAGAGGCTTTGTGTGCCTACACAAGTAGATTTGAACTCACAATACAATAGAGCGAATACATGTTCAAACAAAGAGGAAATATGACGAAAGAGAAAATACTGACCTGCTGTTTTCTGTCAGCTCCTCTAGTTTGACTCCCAGCGTGCAGCACTCCTCCTTGAGCTTCCTGATCAGGGAATTCTGGGAACTCAGCAGACCATCCAACTCTCCAACTGCAAATCGATCGTTGGAAAGTTGTTGGTTACTGTGAGGTTAACCACCGTGGGTGATTTTGTGTGCACTTTGAGTAGCAGTCAGAAATGCTGGCAGCATGGACACTGATGGAGGTTTACGCAACGTATCACTTCTGTTAAGACACTTTTCAGCCCACACGCCTACACTGAAGTTCAGATGTCGTCAAACTCGAAAGCCTCCCTAGAGGATCTGTTGTCACTGGACGCCACCATCTCCCACCTCCCCTTCTCTCTAATAATAGAGACATGTACTGTATATATACAGTATATATACTGTTTACATACCATGTATTCAGTATCTATCTCTCTTCTACTACTACAGGACACATCCTTAACTGCTGCTCCAAGTAAGAAAGAAAGAAAGAAATGACAATTACATTTGTAAGACACTGACAGTGAGCTGTGTAATTTATGACAATTTAAATAGGCTCACTCTGCTTTTAATCAAATAATAGAAAAATTGACAAAAAAATTATGGTTAGCATGGTCTCCGACTGTCACCTCCAAGAATAATGTGAAATATTAAATGTCAAAAAAAGATATAAGCAAAGTGTTTCTTTGACACAATTTTAATGCTTTTCATAGAGAAAAAAAGGGTTGACTTTTTTCATTTTTTCATGCGGAAAATCTTCATCTTTTCATTTATTTCATTGTAGCATAAAGAATATGTGTCTAAATAAAAAAAATTAAAAAAAATGTGGTTACCTCATTGACCCAGGATTTCATTTTGGTCATGCTTTCATTTAAATTAAAGTTTCAATTTTGGAGACAAAAAGACATTGTAATGTAAGTTTCATGCTACTGTGCTATCTAATATACTGTAAAATAAATTCTTAGGAAAAAAAAAAAAAGTTTAAAAAGACATTATTCGACTTAAAAAGCTTCATGGCTACTTCTATTAACACATACAATACATTACCAAGAGCAGGCCATCCAAACAGCCTTAAATATGTGAGAAAAACATCTACAGTATATTACGGACAGAGCTGAACAATTACATCGATTGTAACTAATACTGCAGCAAAAGTGCATAAGGTTATAGATACATATGGTTCTTTGTATTCCCAAAAATGCTTTTGGTCAACATTCACATTCAAATTGTTCAAACAACAGGCGGAGATGTGGAGAGCAAAAACACAAGTACAGAGAATAGAGGATGGAAAAATAAAGTGTGGTAAATGGTAAAACGAGATGGAAAAAGAGAGGGGGATTGTTGTTTGAAAGCACTTTCTCCTTTCCACCCTTCCTGCCACATCCTCATCCGCTCATGGGGGCCTCTTTCTGAACAATCCAACACTGGGCTTTCATCATTCCTTTGAAATGATCCAACATATGTCTGCTCTTTCAAAATAACAATGGCTGTTGCTTGGATTGAGGGAATGATCCACCTGCTCCGGCATTCTGTTACAGTCAACCGAAACCAAAAACACCAAGGACTCGCAGTCTTTGAAAAGTAGCACACACTTGTAAAGTTATTTTTTTTACATATAGTAGATTTTGGGAGGGAAAGAAAGAGATAGAGAAACTAAGTACGGTAGAGGAAGAGCCATGGTGGTAGATGCCTATGCTATTATACCATTTACCCGCAGGCAGAAATTTGACTCTACACTTTTTGTAATTTCTCTCTTCTTCTTTCTCTATGTACTACATAAATACTTTTAAAATATAAAAGGAGGACTGGGAGAGGTGTCAAGGCCAATGCCCAGTGATGTTTCATGTAATATTATTCACTGGCTGCACATGTGTGTCCACTATGAGTTACCAATAACCTTTCATTCCACTCTATACAGCCTCTGTCCCCAGATCACTGCATGGAGGGCAGAAATTGGATGCTACAGATCATGAAACTAAACTACACAAACTCACGGACGTGCACACACACGTACACTAAACAAAGTTTGGTCAGTGCTGGAAAAGTTGCATGAAGAATGCTAATTAGCTGAACAGGCTTTGAATGCGTCTGGCCGTGCGTAGGCCAAAAAGAACCCTGGGACACAGAAACACAGCAGAACTGGCACTGGAAACAAACAGAGAAAAATGAGGGAGGGAGGAATGGAGAGAAGAAGCGTGGCAAGGAGGGAGGGATGGAGAGAAACAAATATCTGATATCATCTAGAGGCTGCTCTGTACGCATTTACTCAAAAAAGAAACATGAAAAAAATAAATCTAAGGTGGGAAGGAGCAGAGAAGAAGGGAGAGGGGGGACGGATGGATGGAAGGACAAACGGATGGACAGAGAGGCGGGATTTGGAGAGCAAGAAAGCTAATTATCCAGCTCGTCTGTTGGGTTGCACGGGGAGAGGAAGTGATGCGAGCTACTAAAGGACGTCCACCCCTCCATCCCCTCCCCATCCACAGTTTCCTGCTGTGCTCTGATGTCAGCTCTCTTTAGACAACATGTGTGCTGCCGACATGCGCCAGAAACAAACCCTTTGTTTACCCCCCACACACACACACCTCCCCTCCTTCCATCCATTCCTCCCTCTGTACCCTCCATCTTTGTTCTGCGTACCAGCAGGCTCCCTGGTTGTTGAAGGGAACCACAGGTAAATAAAAAGATAGGAGAAGGGAGGGAGGGAGAGCGGTTGATGGTGGGTGGTGGGTGTGTGTGTGTGTGGGGGGGGGGGATCCAGATGGTGCAACAGATGTGCTAGCAGCAGCAGCAGCTCTGCTGTGCAGACAGACAGCGAGCTCTGAGCTGGGTCTCTCTGCGCTGCTCCCATCACCTTCCCTCTGCTCTGCTATTCTCTCGTCTCCTCTCAGGGCTTCTGTTCTGCTCTTTTGAGGTCACTTCAGCTCAAATGATTTGTGTTCCTGTCCGTCCCCTCCCACTCTGGCCATGTTGTGTTGGTGCGGAGCAAGGTGGCACAGTAAGAAGGAAAACCATCCTTTAAATAGAAGTTGCAGGTTCAAGACCCTGTTCCAGGAAAGATCCACCCTGCTGAAGTGTCCTTGAGGAAGAGGGCTGCGATTCTGTAGTTGACCCTGATTAACTCTGCTGTTTGGCTCCTTGCAGTTCGGAATATTCTGACTCAGTGTGCTCCATCTTATTTAGTTTTGCTTTGTTCGGCACCCCCACATCACCCTCCCCTCTGTGTTAGACAACTAATATGCTTGTGTGCCATAATGACCTACAGTAAACCTACTGAAATAGCAAATTTGAGGACTTGCTGCTGTGTGGCCGTGTAGAGATGTTCTCAAGTGTGTGCAGATCTCTACTGAAACACTTTAAAGCAGCCTTTTGGGGAGTCTGACCCCCTATGTCCAACTGATTTGGCTGAATTGCTGCTGCCAGACACAATCAGCTGCCATTCTAGCTGGCGGGCCAATGGCCACCAGACGCAGGACTGGAGCATCTCTGAAGAGTAAAATTCACTTATGAATGTATAGAACTGAAATGCATAGAATGATATCTATTGTCGTGTGACATTCATTTAATATTTAATGATGCATTTCATTAGTTATTGGTTGTCAGTAGAACTACTTTTACTTGTTTGTTTGTGTCTCTTCTTCTCTAAAGTCTAGAATAAGTATAGCAGGAGAATGAATACCACAATACACACTATTTAAGAATAAGAGAAGATGGTGTGCTGCTTACAGTTATTAAAATAAGTTAAGTACAAGTACAGAGTTTATGTTATCACAGAATGAGCTGAAATGTGTATACAATATGCTTGCAAAACAAAAACTTTTGGCAAAACAACTGGCTAACCAAATGTAGCTGCCGACGGACAGACCGCATGAAGACGATACGCCTCTGAAACTCCTCCAGTCAACATTTGAACTGGGACGGAGATGCGACGGAGCTGTGGCTCAACCAAAACTCGATGCAGCAGCATCCAGCGGACAAACAGGATGAGGTTCCACTACACAATACTTTAAATTACATTGATAAGAAAAACATGGAGGGGAAAGGAAAGATGGGTTTTTGACAAGCTGATATTCTTGAGTAATCGGATACTTAATTATCTTTGAAAAAGGTCAGATATGTTTAATTAAGTCAGAGAGGTGAGATGGAAATAGTGAGCTATGAGACAAGTGGACGGTATGTTTGGCCTGGACCACTGCTAGGTGCCACTGCTGTCGGTGGAAGCACTGACCTCTCTGCTGGTGTTGAGCCTCTGTTTGCTCCAGCAGCACAGCCAGCTCTCTCTCTCTTTCCCGCGCTGAAAGGGTCACAGACGCCATTTCCTTCTCATGAGCCCGTTCCAAACTCTCTCGGTCCTGTCTGGGGAAAAGGACCGGGGTGTTAAAGGAACATTTAAACCACAATCCTTTTTACAATCCCAATAATGTATCCACATTTTCCAATATTAACTGGCTGTGTCTCTCTCCAACTATGACATTTCAAAATAGCATGGTGTTCATTGGATGCACAATTTCATCACATAACTTGGCTTACTACAGTGTGTGTAAAACCAGTGTTCATCCAAACAGAGAAGCCAAATGTTAGTCTGTGCCTAAGATGATTGATTACTCATCTTCTGCTGTGGCAGAGCATGAAAATACTGTAGGCTTCACCTTCTGTCTTAAACATATCATTTCTTTTACAAAGTAAATATGAAGTTCATTGAACGTTTAGAGTTTTTCAACTGACAATGACTAAAATATAGGCTTGTTTTACTCTATGTTGATTACATTTCAATCAAGTTTAGCATGACAGCACACACAGCAGTTGTGTTTTGGTGGTAGGGCTGCTCTGCTCTTAGTTTACTTTTGGACAGATTGGGCCTTTAAGTGGCTAGTACATTAAAAAAGAGATCAGAATCGAGAATCGATAAGAACCGGAATTGAAAGGAAGAATCACAATTGGAATCAGAATTGTTAAAATCAAAACGATGCCCCACCCTAAAAATGAGAGTGACGAATGAGTGTGAAATGCCCCACATCATACTCAGTGAGTATAAAAAAAAAAAGTAGGCCTTCAATTCGTTTGATTGGTGCATTCTTAATAAATTCCACCATACTTTTGTGTGTGAAGATCTATAATGTGGAAAAAAGGCTGACAGATTAACAGGGAGGTGAGAGAGAAAGAAGGAGGAGAGCACACACTGTACAAACAAGATGAAAGAAAAGACAGAAAGGAGAATGACAGAAAAGACTCAGGGGGTAGAAGGGTAAAAGCGTCAGGCCACTGTCGGCTTGAAGACCCCTGAGTGATACTGCAGCTGTCTACAACACACGCACACGCACACGCACACGCACACACACTTGCAGGAGTGTAAATAGAAAAGATTGGCTGCTCTGTGATATTACTTTGCTCAAGGTGCTTGTCATTCTGTGCATTTCCTGTACAATTTGTATCAATATGATTCAGTTTCCAGCCACATTAATGCCGAAAACACGTACAACACCACAGTGACAACATCAGTTTATTAATCGTATCTTTCTTTTAGTTATATGAGGTCTACATATAAATAACTCCATGACTTCGTAGAAAGCCAACTAGCATGACACATTTTGTAGCAATCAAATAGTTTTAATCTCCACTCCCTTTGTTCGTCTCAATAACAAATAACTAGCATTGAACAAAACTGCATTTTACTCCTGTTTGAACCAACTTTCTAACTTAGCTGAATGTACCCAAACAACAGAGGAACAGACAAAGAAGGAAAGAAAAGAAAAACTACAAAGAGAGGAAAAAACGAATGAACAAATAAACAGAACTCTTCCTGAAGTCCAAAGGCGCTAATGAAGAGAGAATTCTCCAGTTTAAGTGAAAACTTTTCTCCCCTACAGCGCTTGGCCTGCATCTCTAAAGTGACCGCGTCTGTCTGTTCCTTCTGTGTGTGTGTGTGTGTGTGTTCTCCTGCTGTCCTGCTGTCTGGGGTGTGAAAGCGGGTGGCGGGTGTACAGGGGACACAAGGAGACTGTGTGTGTCTGTACTCGTATGAGTGTGTGCGTGTGTGTGTGTGTGTGTGAGAGAGAGAGTGAATGAACCCCCGCTGGGCTTGAACAGCAGCCTGAGCCACCAAAGCGCACACCAGGGCTCAGCGGGAGATGGCGGGCAGGCGTTGCCAGCCATTTGGTCCTGTAAGAGGTTCCAGGGGGCCGTGTGTATTTGCGTATGTGTGTGTGTTTGTGTGTGCGGGGGGGGCGACTCACACCAGACCTGTTTACCCACCAATTAGCATCAGACAGACCGCCAGAAAGTTCCAGCAGTCAGCAATAGAGTGGTGTTGGTGAGGACAAGGAGGTGATGAAAAACAGGAAAACAGGAGAAGATAGAAAAGCAAAAACACAGAGAGCTATCACATATTTGGCATCTGTTTGGTTTTGCTGATCTACTGAACCAACATTTTACAAGTACAGCCAAATAAAGTTGTGCAGAGCAGAGCAAAGCAGACTCAGGGCCTTCATTTCTGGAAACAACCTTGAGGAGAGCTGCTGATTCTAAGTTTTGGTTCAATAAGTAAGGTCAGAGGGTTCAAATCCCCGTGACAAGGGCCTAAAAGCCTCATCGAGAATTACATTTAAGCGCGGAGTTATGAGGTTCTTTCCCCTGCGCCATTTTGTATCCCCAATCTAATGCAACGCGTTTACTTCCAAAACGAACAAAATGGCTGCTGGTGAGCACTGTCAAATGAAAGCATAAAAAAGAGAAAGCATAGAAGAGATGTCAGTGGAGAGCCAAGCCCTGGAGCAAGAATTAAGGGTGACGGGTAGAGCAGAGGCTGAATATGTGGGGCTGGAGCTGGATAATTCTCCCTGGACAATAATCTGCCTTCCAGCTAATTGGTGAATGGGCTCTGGGTTGCTGCCTGTGGCAGGAACTCTCGTTTGGGCCTAGGAGGCAATAGACTGGATGTTCAGTTAGTGGATAGCTGGGCCTGTTTGTATATGGCTGGCCTGATGCACTGTAGGACAGCTTGATAAGTATGGCGAGAGCTGCATGGGCCAGGGGCCTAAGGTAGGCTGGAATAGCTCTGGGGTTGTGGCCAGGTACAGTGGCTGCTGGGTAAGTGGGAGGTGGCAGAGGCGATGGCTGGCTGGCTTGCTGGCTGGAGCAGAGAGGAAGAAGAGGAGGCCCAGTCTGCACTGCCTGCCTAAGTGGGCACTATTCAAGCTGTTGCCCATTAGATGTGGGGTGCCAGGGCCTGACCAAGCACGGAGTTTGCAGCACCCCATGGTGCAGCCGGCATCCCACGCCAGAACCACCAAATGCTGTGGTTTATCAGAGAACGAGCACAAATTGGAGTCAGACGGTGGACTTGGAGGAATTGTCACCAATGCCAGACACCACTGACCGCTGTTTGGGCTGAAGTAAAAGAGACAATACTGTCCCCCAATAAACACAATATCACCCAGATACACATACACACAAAGTGAGGTCACCCAGTGAACACACACACACACACCCCCACACACACACACACACACACACACACACAAAAGGGAAAATCTTTGTGTAAATGTAAATTACACAAAATATATGACTATATCTTGTTGTAATTTCAAATAACTATCAACATGATTGATGAAGCTTATGAAACTTGAGTTACTTCCAAGCATTCTGTTACCAAAAGCAAGGTAAAGACAAATATTGTATGAAAAAGATAAATAAAAAAGATAAAAACTAATGGAAAACTCAAGAGAACAATCCCTTAAATCAATACACAGTCATATGCATGCACAGATACATTCCTGTGTTGCAAAAATAACAGCTGTGAAATTTACATACAGGTGAACAGATTGTAAACCCAGCCTATAGCACAAACATGTAAGCACACACGTGTTGTTCGCAACAAAGATTTGTTCAGGAGGAGATGGAGGATCAAGAGGAAAACTAGATAGAATACTACTATTTCTGTCACAGAGGACTGTGCTAATCACTACAGTATACTCATGGCAATTTTACATAACTATGAAATAATATCAAAATTTCTAAATGAGTGTTTTAAATGTAACTTTTATAATCAGACAATGTCATTTCTTGACTGCTTGTAACTAAGATCTATTTAACCATATCAACAAAAATACAAAATGAAGGATCTCAGAATTGTATTTCTAAGATACCTTTGAAATTAAACTGATACACTTAACTATATAACTGGATTTTAGAAAATCAATTACATTTCCATTCAAATTCATTATTCAAACTGATGACAATTATCTTGTAAGACAATATTGATTTACTGAAAGGCACTAATGCTATACTATAAAAATAAAACTTAACTATTTGCTCAACTGCTCAACATGGTGGCACTCGTGATGATTATTTTTTGTGGAGAAATTCCAGTGGATCCACAGCTATTCATGATAGACTGCATTAATCAGACTGCATTAATATTCAACAGTTTGATACGCAAAACTACAAAGATGATTACTGCTGCTGTGTGAGTGGGCTTGTTTATGTGTGTGACTGTGAGACGGTGAGACAGAGGCCTCGTGTAGGCCTATCTAAAACGATACTGCCAACAAAGGATGAGAGCACCACAGAGACAATAAAGTGACATATTGAACATTTGCTGCGCTGTCATTGATGCTGCGTACAATAAACATCTGAATTGTTTTGTGTAGCAGACAGTGTCACACAATTTTCTCTCACACGCACCTAAATGTGTTTTAGCACATTTTTATTAAACCTCGGGGTGATGTAAGTCAATCACTCTGCTCCCACATTTTTCTTCCGACACCCCTCCCTTATCTCTGCTGCTGCTCTACTTTATGAAACAAACACATCAAACGGAGGCAGCCTGATGTAGCCTCACCGCTCCTTTACTCCGTGCCCAGCCCATCTTCCATCTATCTGTCCATCTATCTGTCCACAGCGTTCTCATCTCTGCTCCGATCCTTTTTTCTGCTGTATCCATTTCTCCCTCCTCTATTCCCTCCCACCCTTTTTTTCCTGTAACTAAACTGGCTGTGTCTCTCTCCATCTGCTGATTCTTCCTTCAGCGGCCCTGCACCTGTTCACACCTCCTCTCCTGTTGGCCACTCTTCTCTCTCTCTCTCTCTCTCTCTCTCTCTCTCTCTCTCTCTCTCTCTCTCTCTCTCTCTCTCTCTCTCTCTCTCTCTCTCTCTCTCTCTCTCTCTCTCTCTCTCTCTCTCTCTCTCTCTCTCTCTCTCTCTCTCTAGTGCAATGCTGCCAGGCCCGTTTCTGGCTCAGTTAGCCTCTCTGTCATTCAATCCATCTGTCGGCAAGTCAACTTTGTTTACAGCGGGCGGCCCAGGCCTCTTTTCTTCTTCAAGGAGCGCTAAAGCCCCCCCACTGCCACCAAGGTCAGTGGCGAGCCAATCGTGCCCAAAAAACATAAAACTGCAAATAAGCACAAAAAAATTTAATTTGCCCTACCCTTACGACACACATGGACAATAACGCTCTTGAAATATGCACATCTTAATTATCTCAATCTCTCATGCCTATGAATAAAGACATTCATGTACAAACAGCTACAAATGCACGACCCTCACAGAAACAAACCTTTGCTGTTACAGCACAAATTCCCACAAAACAGAGTGAGAGAAGTTTAAAAGTCTTAATTGGCACAGTTGACTGATGGTCTTAACACAGGAAGTGAGTACTGGCAGCGCAGGCATCTGTGATTTTTAAAAATAAACACACACCATACGTACAATATGCTCCCATACTGACCTATTCCAGAAACCCAGTACTCTACGTGAGTGTCAAATCTGTGCCCTACAGAAATAGTTGTGGGTAGCATATGTGGCAGGGCTGAGGGTCAAATCAATTTCAGTTGAGAAGGTAAATGATTGGCTAGAATTAATTATTTCAATCAGGATACCAGCTTCAAGTTACTTCTCATTAGACATTTGATGAAGTGAATAATACATGTTATATGGATGATTGAATGTCAAATAAATTAACATAAATGTAGGAAAAAAATAACCCCAAAAAAGGTTGTCATGTTTACAAGTGTGCATTTATAATTGATGTTAAATATTGAACCTCATTCAATTTAAATAACAAAGAATTGAGAGATCAGGGGTGGGTCTAGAGGGCCTCCCTGAAATATGATCCCCCCCCCCAAATCCATTAGGCTAGAGTGCTGTCAATCTGACAAATTTGATTTGGATCAGAGTACTGTCACTTTGCTGCCTGTTCTGCCAATCGCTGCCTTTCCATTTGGTTAATATATACTTTAAAACATACATTGTATGGCAACTGGGTACTCTGTTGAAATTTTGAGGCCAGTTTAGAAGTAGAAACATATTGAACTCACTGTAGAGCACTGAGCTGTAAGAAATAAATTGTGTATTGCACTTTATTTCTGTTCTGTTTCCTGTTATCTGAAAACTGGGTACAGCAAGGTTTTCTTTGTTGAAGTTTGAGGCAAGTTTATTGTAAGTGTATTGCACACGGTTCTCTGAAAAAAAAAATAAAAATCTTCCCAGCCCTTGTCACATGACCTATTAATGTTTCCATGATGACTATCCACATTTTTGCCCATAGAAAATGTGTATTGTATTTGGAGACACCATTTGTTGAAAAGTTAGAGAGAAAAGTGTGCATATTAAAAGCTTGTGCCACATGGAGTGTTCTCTTGTGAGCTCAATCCACCTGTGTTGGAATTCACTTCACTCCTGAGGCATACCTGATGTCGTTCAAACGCCCCTCACCCCTCCCACCCGGTTAGAAGGTTTGGGGTAACTGGCAGGAAGTAACATGTGCCATCTCTCTCTCATTACCCACCCAGGTAATCTTCAGTGAACTCCTCTATTTTTTACTTCCTAACCGGTTTTCTTCTCCTACACCCTCCACAAACCCCTCTCCTCTCCTCACTCCTGGGCCATTAGATCAGATGCCTAGTGAGGTAGAGGCGGCCATTGAGGTGGAAAACAAAGAGAGGTTTTTTTAGACTCAGTGGGGGGGGGTAGACTAGGGCTGTAGATGGAACCCTAGGGGGGGCTTGAGCCCATCCAGTGCCTGCCATCATATACACACCATCGCCAGCCTCATGCTTTTCTCCTCTGCTCCTTTTTTGCCTCTTTCCCCTCTATGCCATTCACCCACTCTACATTCAAATCTCCATCTGCATTCTCCTAAACCCTCTTCTCCCTGCAACTTCCATATGTCCTCCTCTCTTTCATTCTCATCTATCTTTATCTATTTGCCCTTCTTTCAATTTCCAGCCTCTAGGTCATCTTCTCAATTCTTAATCGCTTGTCTTTGCTCATCTCTCCTTACTAAAAGACTGCACTAAACACAGCGTTACTGTCAGGGTCAGGTCAATGTGTCTTTCAACCTGGTACACACACTTTATTTGGAAAAAAGATAGACTGATCTCATGAAGTGGCGTATGTATGACACGCCAATTTGTATGCCATTTTCGTGCGTTATCAAGACGCATAATCGCTTTTTAGCGTGTTTATCAACGCTATTCGCCCGCCATTGACCTACATTACGAGTGAATTTTCGCCCTAGCGAGTAGTATGAAGGGACGTAGGTCCACATAAGGAGGGAGGGAGATTGGTTGGGGTGGAGGATGGGTAAAACACAGGACTTTCACCCAGGAGAGCTGGGATCGCGTCCTTCATGTGGCGATTTTCAGCTGTTTTTTGTAATTTTTTTAAGCCTTCCCCAATGTTTCTTTCCTAAACCCAACCGTTTGTTTTCCTAAGTATGTTTTTGTCGCTTTTTTGTGTTACTTAAGCCTTTCCCTGTGTTCTTTTCCTAAACCCAACCTTTTTTTTTTTCTTTTTACACGCATGTGACGTTCTCACGATAGCATGCGGCGTGCCGGCGCCACGTGGTGGGTATGTTTACATCTGCTGTATACAGCGTAGACATACACATGGATAGCTGAAAAAGCGTACAGATAACACGCCATTTGGCTTTAGGAAAGTGGCGTGTATGTTTACGCAAAGTCATGATGCCATGTTGCATGAGCTTGTTTACAAGGAGCACATCAACATGCATAAATATAGCTTTGGCGTTTGCTTTTTTTTTTACCATGTGCATGAATAAAAACAAAAGCTGTATATATAAGTATATATATATGTGTGTGTGTGTATGTATATGCCAGTGGAGGAGTTTGAGGGAGCATCCTGCTGTCTTCTCCCATTATACAATGCCCTTCTTAACTCATCGCCACTCTTCTCTTCCAGTATTCCTGCTTTCGTATCTCCTAGAATATCTCTACTCAGCTGCTACGTTGAACCTATCTTATCCTCCTCCCTCCTATATCTTGCTCCTGTCTTTGTGATCATTTCGCGATACAATCTGCTGATTGGGGGCACTGCCCTACTACCTATGAGGCACTGCTGTGGTCACAAAGGGTGACAGAAAGAAAGGGATGGGGGGGAAAAAAAGAGAACAAAGAACAGCTATATGAAGGATAAAAATGAAGAGGATGAAAAGATAAAAGCAATAGATCAATCAGGTAAAAGCAACAGAGGTAAAAAGAGAGAAATGAGGGGAAAGAAAGAGCAGAGAGAGGTTCTGTCATGTTGGATGAAAGCTGTGCCTACTGGGCTGTGGGCAAGTGTAGAGTCACTGATGGTGCCACCCTCACAGCAGGGGTCACACACACACACACACACACACACACACACACACACACACACACACACACACACACACACACACACACACACACACACACACACACACACACACACACACACACACACACACACACACACACACACACACACACACACGCGCGCAAAACTGCTAAACTAAACTTTTAACAAACACACGTATCCATAAACACTTTCCAGTGTGTTTCAAGATATTCCAAAAACCATCAGATATATACATAGTTTAAAGTGGTGGCTTTACACATTTACTCCATGAGAGGCTAGAAAAGATGAGCATAAGTGAGGTGAAGAGTGGATGGTGGATGGTATGGCGGAGTGCTGGTGCTCTCTCTTTCGTTTTCTGTCCTCCAGCAGTAGCGTCTGTATGTAGGCCGGTGTCCCAGGGCTCACTTGGCTGGGGTGACAACAGTTGTAGCTGACAGATTTGCCTCCATCTTGCCTGAGGTCTCCCAGTCAGCGATCTGTCTATTTTATCCATTCCCTGCCCTGCAGGATGGACAGATTACAGCTCTGCTTAAGAATTCTGGTACTTATCGGGTGTGATTTTCCACTGCTGAATTTATAGCATCTACATTTTATCCTGTATGATATTTCTAGTGCAAATAAGTGCAAGCCATTCCAAAGTTAGAGTTAGCAAGGCATGATTACAGGGGCTCATGGTATCATTTATATTCTGCAAGAAACAGAAGGATGATGGATGGAATGAACGGTGTAGAGATAAAGAAAACTTGTCTCTTAGCGGCTTTTTACTTTTACTACCTGGCCTGCCTGAGGGAATAGTAAAGGGAATAGTAATAGTAAAGAGAAAGGGGGCAGAATCCAAGACACACAACATCGGAGTACTATAAGTCTGTGGCCATGTTAACACACAACAGACCTACGTTATCAATGTCAACATGTGTGCAACATTGATGAGATTGAAAAAATGTTCTTGCTCAAGAGGCCACTTTTTTTTTCTTTTTTTTTTTTTAAAAAAAGGTATAGTGCTGATTTCACTAAACGGTATTAAAATGCTTTCCATTTCCATTTGTTAGTACCTGGTTTGACAAAAATACACATTCTGTTTAAAACACTGTCCATTAACACAGATTAATTTACAATTAAAGAGCAGAGAAATAAAGATGTAGCAGAGTAAGACAGCATGACAGAAAGACAAAAAGAGATGGAGAATCAAAGAAACTGAAAGAAAGATAAAAGACTAAGTAGGTCTCAACAGATTGAGCGAGAGAGACAGGGAGAGTGCAAGAGAGAGGTGAGAAGGCAGGATGGCAGAGAGGGCACTCCGACAGCGAGGAGAGAAGAACGCGGCAAGGTCTCGTCACCGGGCCAACGGGCCCACCACTGTCAACATCATGGCACTCTGTGGTACACACACACACACACACACACACACACACACACACACACACACACACACACACACACACACACACACACACACACACACACACACACACACACACACACACACACACACACACACACACACACACACACACACACACACACACACACGGCTGGCCAACGGGCCCTCCCAGCTGCCCTATCCGTAACTGTCTGATTAGTTGTGCTAAGCAGCCCCTCCCCTGCCAACCATGGTGCCATCTGCTACCCAACAACATGGCTGCCGACCAGACAAGCACACACATGCACAAACACACACACGCAAATACACACAACAAGCCTTATACCTGGCACTGCCCCTCTGCTGTCACACAGAGACGCACATCAAACTTCAATGACACAGGTGTAGCCCAAAGGTATCAACACTTAACATTCGCACAAAGGCGCGCACGCAGACTCATCTAATCGCACGCTCACAAACGAGTCAAGACACACACAAAACAAGGATACTTCATGCGTGTGTTCACGCACTCACAAAAAGTCACACACACAGTTGCTGTAGAGGTTGTGTATGTGCATGTGTGTGTGTGGTGACAGTGGTTAGGCACTGTTAATGCCAGGTAGAAAGAAAGATGCTGTGCTCAAGTGTGTGTGCTCGCTGGCAGCGATTGAAGGTTCATTACGGCCCCCACCTCTCCTGAGCGACTGCAGCCCGTGTGGCGCCCCGGCCCTTTTATTCCGGGCCGTGATTGGACAAGGGCCTCCCGCCGAGTTGGTTTGCAGCAGTTTTGTCGCGCCCAGATTTCACTCGCTGCTCAAAGCGAGCCTCTGGCGGGACGCGGCATCTGCTGCCTCACCTTCCTCATTTACACTTCTCCGCCCTCACACACAAACACACACACAGTTCTGTTCACCGCCTTTCTAGACCTTGCTATCACGATCTACAACTGAGGGAAGGGAGGGGGGGGAGACAAAACTAGGTTTAGGTAGAGAGAGAGAAAGCAGCAGCGTGACATGTTTAATAGAGTGTGGGGAACTTTGTGTATAAGAGTCACAGCGGTGGGTCTGGAGCTTTTTATCTCTCTGACTCTCAGCATCCATCTTCTGATTTCAGGGTCACAGAAAGGAGTTATGTGGCTTTCCGTCTAGCTCCGTCTACCTGCTTACCTGTCTTTTTATACATTTTCCCTAATATCTTGCTCTGTATTGTGACACCTCTAACACCTCAACCCTTCTCTCTTATCTGGGTGAAATAGTGTTTAAGACTACATATGACAATACAGTGTGGGCATGGTCCCAGGGCAGGTGGGACATATAATCCCTCAAACATGTTGTAGATTTGCCATTTTGCACAGGGAGACTACTTGATCACATACCTCTACTGCTTCAACTGGCTTCTTTCATTTCGAAGGAGTAAAGGTGTCCCAGCTCCTCATTTTTCCTTTCCAACATAAGCTCCCCCGGGCTTTAAGACTACCTCAGTGACCTCCGCCAGAGAGATGGGCAAAGTTGTCCCTGAGTCTTCGGACGACTCCATCCTATGTAGGTTCCTCAAAGTGTTCTTCCACTGCAGCCACACATGACCTTCTGTCAAGATGCAGGATATGTTTACCAGATGTGGAAGTTGAAGACTTTTCTGACAGGATCCTGAGCCAAACATTCACAGTTGACCATCACTGCAAGTTTCGTCATAGCGGGTCTGTCCAGCAGCCTCCCGGCCTCCTTATCCAAATCCCTACCAGGAGATTTTTAGCTGAAAACTCTGCTCCTTTCTTCAACTAAGTGTTCATTACATACAGCCGCAGATGAAATTATATGAACAGTCATGTTTAAACATTTCCTGGCCCAGGAATCCATAGTCACAAGTTCTAGGAAAAGTAACAGCAAGTAAACTTATTCACTGAAGTAATTTCAGCTCCACGTCCATCAACAGCTCTAAGCAAGCACCCTCATGAACATGGATGCTTGATTTCATGGGGATAACAAAACTGGGGGAGATTTGGGGACTCGCAGACATTCGACTCGTCTAAACCACAAAGCAGGCACACAGGTCTCAACTAACCATGGATACACTAATGCATGCAAACACACACTTCAATTCATTCATGTCTATCTGGCATGTGTTGAAACAGAAGTTATGCTGGGCAGTTTTCACTGTGGCCTTTGGGATCTGTGATCACAACACAGGGAGAGATAAGGCCAGATAGAGACAAGGAAAGAAGAAAAGAAAGAAAGTGAAGAAAGACAGGAGCAAACAAACAAAACAAACTTAGTAAAGCCCTCTGCTGGGCTGGGGCTAGGACTGGTGTGTGTGTGTGTGTGTGTGTGTGTGTGTGTGTGTGTGTGTGTGTGGCGATGTGAACAGAGTGGCGGGGATTAGGACAGATCCTGGGCTGTCCAACTCACAGCTGGCTGATGATCCAATCCTGGAGCGCAGTGCACCGCACCAGCCGCCATGGGACCCCCGGATGCGTGCACGCATCTGTGTGTATGAGAGTCTGTGTGTACAGGCATGTGGTTTCGACTGATGTGCGTATCAGTGTGCACATTTGCACAGTGTGCGTGTGTGTGTGTTTATCACAAAGGAAGGTAGGGCTATCAGAAATCAAACAGAGGCTGTCTGTGCTTCATGTCCCCTGTTTGAAGACAGGCTGTGATCATTTGGGCCACAAGACGAGGACAGAATGAAAGAGCAGAACGTGCAAGTTGCAGGGACCGAATCAAAGAGCTGCCTTCCAAGGCTGGTCATACAAATGCCTTCCAGCCACGCTACTGTGAATCTCACACACTTACTCTCACACAAATCAGCCCACTACAGCTACAAAGACTTGTGCATGGCTCTGCCGTGAACAACAAGAGAGAGCAAAAAGAGAGGCATGACTATGAATGAACTTCATGTAGTTCTGCATAACCCCAGAAGGCCCACAGACAAAATGAGAGAGACAGAGGTAGAGGGAGGGGATGGAGACAACCGCTTGAGGTTTATTTGTTTAGTGTGGAACAGCAGGAGAAAAAAGCAATAGAGCACATGACAAGTGAAGGAAAAAAAAAAAAAAAAAAAAAACACTAAAAAAAAAAAAAAAAAAAAAAAAAAAAAAGTAAAAACACTTCCTGAGGACGGACAAAGGCTTTGACCAAATCTCAGGAGGTGTGTACGGGACATGTGGATGTGTGCGGATCAGTGTTTAATGCTTGCAGTTTTCCTGTTTTGTTAGATGCCGTCCTTCATCTCCACGTATCTCAACGATACTTTACAACACCATCTTTAAAAACTCAGATGTTATATCCACACACATGGATGGATCATTGGATGGATGGAAAGACTTTATGAGCTGCTAAGAAAACACAAAGTTTGGGAAAACAAGCCTGCTGAACAGCTTAACTGTGAGTGATGAGAATAGAAACTAAAATCCTCAATGTGTCCTCAGTAGACTTTTTGCTCCACAGTTCCTATCTCCGTATTCACAATGCCAAGCGAAATGATGAGCATAACATCAAAAGTGATAGTCATGACCTGTAGCAACTCTAAGGCTAAAAATAGTCATTTGTATGCATTTTATGTATCTGAAGGCATCAGTATGCTTCAACCAAGGTGCTTGTCAGATGGTCTAACATCATCTAAATTCCCCTCTGCCCACAACTTTCGTCGAATTGGAAAGCTGAATTGAGAATTTCTGTAACTTTGTGAAACCACCACTGGCTGCCCTACACCAAGCCTACTTCACGCATGGCTTGGCCAGGTGTGTGGAGCTGAGACGGTAAGCTGGAACTTCTCTAATTGCTCACACATTTATGAATGCCTTAGAATAAAGTGTACGCAGTTATCCCCTTATTTAAATTATTATCATATCTCACCCCTCTCTACAACAGCACGTGTGAATGTTCAGGATTACAAAAATACTACAATAGAGCATAGAAGTAACATTTATGATGTGCCAGTTTGTCAAATATGATAATGATGATGTTGGCCCAATAGTGTAATTTGTGTATTGCAGCATATGTCTAGCTGGTGCTCTAGGTGTGGATTTAATTTATGTTTGTAGTTCAAGTCATAACAGAGTATGAGACCACACCATTTTGGTCAATCAGCACTGACATTCTTGTTCACAACATTTAAAGAACAGTTTAGACACTTGGGCAGTGCATTAAAAATTGGTATGAAGAGTTTGTGTTACTAAATACAACTTTTATTTAGTAATACAAAACCCATCTTTCTTAAAAGGTCCAATGTGTAGGAATTTCTCCCATCTAGTGTTGAGATTATATATTGCACCATGCAACTCTCTCGCACCACACAGTTCAAAGTACGTATTACAGCTACGGTAGCCTTCACGCTTCAAAAAGCCGGTCTCTTGCTCTTTTCAATATCCTTTTTCTTTTTCTGGGCGAAGAAGAAGACTCCTGTTCCTGAAATTTGGATTTTGAATACATGTGGTCCTCCATGTTTCCTTCTTCAAACTTGCCGGGGCCGGGAAGCAACGATACCCATTAGCAGCATTAGCAGCACCTGTGAGTTTATCATGTGACAGCGAAAACGCGAAAGATGGAGCAGTATGTCCTGTATGTCCCTTACCGGCTAACGTATTTCAAGATGGCGCATGAATATGGAGCGTCTACCCCAGTTCATGCCAATGCAAATGTAAAATTTCAAGCCAATAGGAATACTTGGAATTGATGGTGGTGGTAAATATTCATGAAAAAGGACAAGTTTGTGAACGGGCAACACAGATTTTAACTAAACACACTGGACCTTTAAGGAGCTAATTCAGCTTGAAGCATAGGCAGAATAAGCTCCTTTAAAAGGTAGACCTGCAGATTTGTGTGATCTTCAATCATGTGACAATATTTTTGTCTCTCACACAGACATGCAGGTCTTTATAAGCTGTTCCTGTACAGTACATGTTATTTAACATTCTATTTTATCAGCACATTTCTTTTTTTATTACTGTGGGGATTTATAGTTTTAATGACTGTGATCCAACACCGCTTTTTAAAAGCTTTGCTCTAAACATGACTTTAAATGTAACTGTGTGATACTGAACGTGGACATGCTTCTCATGCACTACTGGAAGAAAAGAAATATCCATATTAAATCAGTATCAGAAGTGGCTTTTACTGCTAATGACCCAAATTGAATTTGAATGGCTACATGCTCAGCCAAGTCAACAGCTGTCAAACCTCTAGTATGCATCTGCGGATAGATAAAACTATAAACTCTCTCATGCACAAACACCCGCACACATGGCAGTAAAATGGTTTAGTCCAGTGGCTACTCTAGTACAGGTCAAAGTTATCTTGTTGCCACATCAATATGCATGTCATTCTCCACAGCTGGCTGCAAAATACACACAGACACACGCTTCTTACCTCATCCCTTAAACACACGACTGCCCCCCCATGCGGCCAGTGTGTCAGCGCTGGCCAGCTGACAGACAAACACACTTAAACACAGATCAAGCCGGGAGCTGCAGTGGACACACACGCGCGCGCGCGCACGTGTACATGCGCGCACATGCACATGCACATGCACACGCACACACACTTATAGATTACACAATCTTATATCCCGCAGCCTCCAGCACCACAGGGCACCATCACCACATCTGTGCCCATCTCAGACACCTCGGCTGTAGGCAGCAGGGGTGAAAGAGTGCCCTGGGCGACTGGCATGGGCTGGCATGGCCGTGTCTGTGGATGGTGTGGAAGGGAACAGCAGCCAGCAGCCGACAGTAGGGAGAAAGGAAAGGAAAGGAGAAGGGAGGAATGCAGGAAGACAGTAGAGGATGAAAGAATAATGGGAAAAGAAGAGAAGATGAGAGAGTAAAAAACAAAACAAATTATTTAAAGTATAAAAAGGATAGTAAGGAATGACAGCTTAGGACGTGCAGACAAAAAAGCTGCAGGTAGAAAAGAAGTATTGATGACTGTATAGATGGGTGGGATGAATGAATAAAAGAATAACAGAGGAAGCATTATAGGGCACCAGGGGAAAAAATGGGATAAAAAGATGCAGAAATAGATGGAAAGAGAGAAGATGGAGGTAAGAGGGAGGGGAGCCGGTAGCGCCCGTTGTGAGAACGGGTGCAGGGCACTGGCAGGTGGCACTGAGGCCAGGCTGTCCAGTGACCATCAGCCGCACTTTTCTGTGTGTGTGTGTGTGTGTGTGTGTGTGTGTGTGTGTGTGTGTGTGTGTGTGTGTGTGTGTGCCTGTGTGTGTGTGCCTGTGTGTGTGTGCCAGGGACAGAAGTAAAGCTCAGGTGCCATTTTGGCTCTGCTGGAGCTGTTGCTGGGTTAGGCACTGGTCTGGTGGCACAGAGTGGGCAGTGTGTGTGTGTGTGTGTGTGTGTGTGTGTTGCATTATGTTGTGGCATGCTTAACAGGATTAAAGGTGACCTGGTGAGGTCCAGTTGGTACCGGGACCATGGCACAGTGGCATGCATGTGTGTTTATGTGTGTGTGGTTTGTATAATAGGATTAGCTGTTACCCGGTGCGGTACAGTTGGTGTGCTGGTCTGAACTGGACTGGGCTGAGCTGGGCAGAGGGGAGTGCTGTGTGTGTGTGTGTGTGTGTGTGTGTGTGTGTGTGTGTGTGTGTGTGTGTGTGTGTGTGTGTGTGTGTGTGTGTGGCATGTATAATAGGATTAGGTACTACCTGGTGAGGTGCAGTTGGCGCTGGGCATTTGCCAGCTGTTCTGCTAGGCTCAGGGCTTCGGCCTGCCATTGGCTCCCGTCCTTTTGGACCGCCTCCAGATGCTGCCGACAGCCAACCAGCTCTGAGTTCAGCCTTTCCACTTCCTGTCCCGCAGAGATGGAAGGAGAGAGGGAAGAGGAGGTGAGGAAATCTTTCACAACAACCCACCTTATGTCCTCAGACAAACAAAATATATAAGGCTGATTACAACCTCAACCTAACGGTTGAGTGGAAGGAAATGATTAGATCATTTAATACTGAAAATAGTTTGATTCGAAACAGTAAAATTGTATTTTGAAATATCAGGTCAATTCATATTTTCTATGAGGCATTCTATTTAACAAGCTCTGTGTAATTAAGTGTAACCAGGACTTCTCTTGCACTGCATACATTTATTTCCAGTAGACAGTTTGGATGACTGCTGCTTGTACAAATGATAAGTAATACATTTGGAAGTATGGAAATAAATATTTAAGTGGTTCTTGATTTTCCTTCTTACACCTCAGTACACCTTCCTCAAAAAATGGTGACAGCTTACTAAATTATCGACTAAACTAAGTGGTCATTGGCCGACTTAAAAACTACTGAAGTAATTTAATTGATTTAATAAATAATGAATCTGAACTATTCAATGGGTTGAGACAGACCTGTGCAGCCTTTTCCATCTGTCTGCTGGTCTTGGTGTTGAGCTCTCGGAGCGCTCTCTCTGCCTCCTCTTTCTTCAGTTGGGCCTGACTGAGCTGATATCGCAGATCCAAACCCACCTAGAGAGGACACGTACTGATTAAATACAGCTAGTCCTTTGATTAACAATATGACTTCCTGTCTGTTAGTTCATCATTTGCCAATTTTTTGGCCAGTGTTTTTATTTTATCATCTTACCCTATCCTTATCTAGGAATCTAGGTCCTTCATATAAATCATAACCCTGTCTTGCAAGAAGTCTTTTTTTCCAGGCTAAAGCTCACTGATCTAAACATATACACAGCTATTATAGTATATTATAATTACTATTCTGTTGGCTATGAGTTTTACTTACAATCCCATCATAATATCATAATCATTTATTACTAATGATACAACATTAGCGATCAAAAACACTTATGATAAAAATGTGACACTGAAAATTTGATTTCTCATTTGCCCTAACCCAGTACAGCCAGGGCTCAGAGTCATCTATACAACAGAAGCTAGTATTGGTATGGATTCGGTGTCTTCAAGACACTTCAGCAGGGTGAATATTTGCTGACAAATATGCTGGCAACGCTTGAACCCAAGTCTTCCAGTTTCACGTTGCAGCCCACTAGGCATTTGCATGCATATATACCCAGTATTTTTGCAATATATCATGATAAAAAAAACATAAACTAAGCATCTTCAAATATAGCTCCGTTATTTACCTTAAACTTATTTATTTATGCACTTGTGTTAAATTTACCTTTCCAGAAACCGAAACTAAATACTGAAATTAATAAACCTTTACTGCCACCCAGTGGATTTACAAAAGCATTACAATTAGACAGTACAGACTGCATCTGAGTATCAGGAGTGTTCTTTACCTCTGTTCCTTCAAAGCTAGAGACATCTTTTTTAAGTGCTGGTCCAGCAGCAAAAGTGCAATAATAAGTAACAATACATATACAGTATGTTGCATTCATACTGTACCTTGGTATTGTCTTGTTCCTGACTGGCAAGTTTGCGAAGAGCATCTTCCAGCTGATTGGTCAGTGAGCTCTTGTCTCTGTGAGTTCTGTCTAGCTGTCCTTCCAACTCAGCAACATGTTGGGAGAGGCTGGACACCTGAAACAAACACACACATTTTCCATTGGGATTTTCTAGTGAACAATACAAATGTCTTTACAGCAACTTTAACATCTTAAATAAGAGTGAAAGTGAAAAAGTATGATTTACTGTATGTGTGAGCTCCTCTCTCTGTTTGCGGGCCTCAGCCCGGCCCTCCTCTCTGGCCTCAGACAGTCTCTCCTGCAAGCCCTGTGCTTCTCGTTCTAGTTGTTCCCTCTGTCGAGCCAGCTCCCTGGACAGCTGCTCACACTGCACCTCCATCTGCATGCATACAAACAGGTTTGCCACAGTAAGAAGAGGAAACACAATTTTAGAGGACAAACTTAGGAGGAATCTTTTGGCTAAGTGAAAGAGCTTTACCAATCAAAAATACAGTTTTAACTAACAGTTGTAAAGGTGAGTGCATATGTTTCTCTGACCCTAGCTTTGTCCAGATTTGCATCTTCCACCATCTCCACAGCCTGTTTGACTTGGAGACAAGATGACCACTCCCTCTGTTGTGCCTCCTGCTGACTAGCCCGCACAGCGCGCAGAGCCACTAGTAACTCATCACGCTCCCTAAAAAAAAAAAAAACAATAGACAAGAAAATACACAGCCAGCGTAAATCAAACACATAGGGGATATATATTTATATGTTTTTCTCTTTGAATATGTTGTTTCCTTTTTTGCCACTACTAACAAAAACAGTTCATCATAAAAACATGAGCAATCAGAAAATCTCTTACAGACACATAATTAAGACATATCAACAAAAACTCTACCAGGTACAATAAGGTGAATTAATCATATACTTAAACTATGTCAGTATGAACAGCTGATAAACTGGTGGCTAACTTGTGACTGATTACAGTAGCAGAATGTATTGTACACTGACTTTGTGAGCCTGTCAATAGCCTGGACATGAAGATTTGTGTGAGTCCCCGCCAACACAGCCTCGTGCTGTGCACATTTCAGACACAATCCTGCCACACGGGGAGCTCCATCAGCCCTCAGTGCATCTGCAGCCTGTTTCTCCCGGTGTCTCAGACGCACCTTCACCTCCTCACACTCCTTCTGACTGACCGACAGATCTTTCCTGAAGATGAAAGCAAAAGATGAGATATGGACACGCAGAGTGAGAAAAGGGGCAGGATAGGAGATCAGTATTGCTCTTAAACAATAAAAAAGACAAGAAAAAGTCATATTTACTGGCTAGACTGGCTTCACAGAGTATACTGACCTGAGGGAAATGACCTGAGCCTCCAAGCTTTGAATCTGGGCCCGGTAGATCACTTTCAATTGTTCCTAAAGAAAGACAACACTTCTCAGAACTGACTACTGTACCTTGGATAATTCCATTCACTGAATCAATGGATGCAATTAAACATGGGATGGGATGGGATGGGATTATGATTTTGCCACATTTTGCAGTGGGGGCCAATTACAAATGAATGCACAAAACAAGTTAGAAATACAATTTGGAACCATATATATTCTTTAAACAAATAACACAATTGTAAGTTTATTGGATATTTTCACATCCCCAGAGAAATTAGCCCAACATTTCTTTTCTACACAAACTACTGTGATACTGCAGAAATGTCATGACATAATAATAATAATAATAATAATAATAATAATAATAATAATAAATTGAATTTATATAACGCTTTTCACGAACTCAAAGTTGCATGCTGAGGACCACGTAGGTTGGAGATGGAGAATAAGAACTAAACAGTAACTGGAAGAGAGTAGAAAGCAGATCCATCATCCCTACCAGCTCATTTTTCCATGTGGTGTGTTCTGCTCTCTGCAGCATGCTGTGGCTGCTGGCTGCCATACTCTCATTCACCTGAAGAACACATCAGGACAGATGATGAGCCACTCTTCCCAAGGTGATCATTAATTTGAAAAATGTCAGTGTCATCCTGAGCTTAAGTCTGTATAGCGTAGTTCAAATGTCCTCTAATCGTTTTGGCAACGCATGATGTAATTTAACACTTTTCCTGAAGATAGCTCTAATATCTACAACAATACTGAATTTCTGCAGGGTAATGTAAAGGACAGAGGCAATCCTAGTGTATGTAACTTAAACAACAATCTCATCCTTTATTTGACCTATGATGATGTATATGCCCTTGTAAATATGCTAAGAATGTAAATACATTTCACATAATAACACAAACACAAAAATCACATGATTTTCACACGCGCACACATACAGTACCGTGGAGTTTCGAAACGTATAGTCTTTCAGAGATTCATCTACAGCTTTGGATTTGAGGTCTGAATGCAGCTTCTCATTCTCCACCACCACCACTCTGATCCGTTGTTTCATCCCCTGCAGCTCCTCCTGAAGTCACGCATCCAGAGAAATGAATCGAAACATATCCAAATCAGCACAACAGTAAAAAGGACTGCAAATATAAACACACACACAAATTTGTGCACATACCTTGCACAATTTGACCTCAGCTTCCAGGTGTTGAATGTACTCTGACTGGTTGTGAATCATCGGGACCAAATCTTGATAGGTAGGCAAGTTGGACCTTTCCTCCTGCTGTACTCTCTAACAGAGGAAAGAAAATAATTAGGCAAAACACAGCAGAATACCAGGCATATGATGCCTAATATGATGGGAAAACATTTAACGATGGAGAATGTATCCAATCCTGACAGATAATTCTGTAAGTGGTATTCCTTAGGTCTAACGCATTTAAACGTTTAGCCACACAAAGCAGCATACTCTACCTTGGCTGGAGACTGTTTCTTTGAAGGAGAGAGAGGAGAAGGAATTTCTCTACACTGTTTCAGTAGAAGGCTCTTCAGCTGATTAACTACAATGCCAAAAGACACACACACACACACACACACACACACACACACACACACACACACACACACACACACACACACACAGCATTTTATTATAATGTTGTGCATTGTCTGTCAACAAGATTATGAACAGGGAAATCCCCAGGTGGTGCACAAAAATGTATTTGACTGAATGAATGAATCACTGATTCACCTGCTTCACTCTGTGTCTTTTGACTCCATGCAGCATTGTCCTCTTCGACCAGGGCGGTGAAGAGGCTGCCACCACTGCCTCTGGGCTCTTCCACCTCTTCTTCATCAGAGCTCTGCTGTTCCAGAGCACTGCTCAGTTGCTGTATGCTCTGGTTGGCTCGCTCTGAAACCAATATACACACATAGGTCTCATACTGTATATTTTTTCTTCCCATGAGTTTAGTTTGTGTCTGTGTGAACTATGACACTTGCACTTTCCATACACAATTAACCGAGCACTATTATAGGTTACTGGGACACTTAATTAGCCATTGTTAATGTTATAGTAATATTTTTTTCTTTTCCTACTATGAAAAATCTTAATGTCTGATGTGAAAAAAATCTAACATATTCAATGACAGCTCTCCAGTTTTGGCCAAATATAAAATATGTAGCATTTACCTTTACTGTCAACTTATGTTGCTATACCTTGGTGTCCTGGCAATTAAGTAATATTAATTAATTGGAGCATGACACATTAATGTTTGTTTTCTTGGAAATGTAATGTGATTTAGACAAGCGAATTGATTTTCTATCAGGATCTATGATCAGGAATCAGCAACAGGTGGCAGTGATACGACTTTAATCCTCTGGAACCGTAGTTTCAATGACATAACTTTACGACTATAATCCAGGGACCCCCAGCTGTAACACAGTTACTGTATGCTATGTTAACTAATCATTTAGCTTAACGCCTCTATCTTTAACGTTAGCTAGCTATCCTACCTGTTAACACATTTGGCTTATTTTTGGCATTTAACTTACGTCTCAGCTCCTTTTGGTAAGCACCCAGCTGTTCCGCTTCTTCCTCATCTGAGTCCAACGGTTTCATTGATGAATAACTGAAGTTAAATCACGCTATGCAGTATTACTAACTAAATATGCTAGGCTCATGGCTAGGCTATGTACAACAACTAGCTACAGTACAGCAACAATCATATCTCGCACGTAGTAACGGTAATCGAGTCTCAACGATGTTGCGTTTGTTTTGAAACACCGGTGTGCCCCGAGGTGAGTGTCTCCTACAATCGTAACCTATAGGACCGCCCCGATGCGTGTACCGTGAATACCAAACGAGGCAACCATCAGCCAACGAATCCTACTTCCGTAAACTCAGACAGATGCCGGGAGTTGTAGTCATTGTTTATAGGTCGTTTCACGTCTGCGACCCTGTGGTCGATACGGTGTATTGCAACTTCATTCACTACATTTGACAACAACACTATTACAAGTAAGTGAGTGATGCTGAAACGCTTTTCTGCTACTTTATACTTCTACTTCACTACAATTTAGAGGGAAATGTTGTACTTTCTACTTCATTACCCTTCATTACATCTGACACCTTTAGTTAGAGATTTTACAGGCTACAAAACATATGACAAACTTATAAAACATTATTACAAATCATCATTTTGTATATAAAATATATTAAACTACCCAAGTATATATATATATATATATATATATATATATATATATATATATATATATATATATATATATATATATAGGCTACATTAGTTCAATCATTGTCATCGTGCATTGTGTTTAGCTTTAGTTTCTGACTTAAAATCTCCATGTTTGTTTGTTACTGCAAGACAAGCATGAAACAAGTCATTGTTTAACTTCTTTAAAAACCATATTTCTGATATAAACATTTAATCAAATGATTCAGTGTATGTGGAAGGGTGGTATGCTATGCAGAACCCACAGATAAATCACACCCAGCTCTGCAGTGTCCACACTTTTTAGCCATTTTACCTCATCGCTTTTGGTTTGTCAGACTTAACCCTCTCACTCTAATCTAATTCAAAAGAGAAAGTTGGTGGATTTAAAATATCAGGGAATATTGGGTTTACATTATTTAGCTGCTTTCTGCTCATGTGGCTGTTAGATGTGCAAGTTCTGTTGATTACAAACACTCAGGCGGGGTATCTAACCTCAATACTTTTGAGGAACTGGCTGAAATGTCAAGTATGAAAAGTTGGCATCAAACTTTGCTGTATTTGGCCACATTTATTTAAGTTCTTGTATGGCTGCTTTTTGTTAAGACAAACTTAAATACTGATGCATTTGAGAAGTTTGCCTTATTTTGTTATATAAAAAAGGGGGTTTTGTAGCAAAAAACTTTCCTTTACATTTTATTTTTTTTGGTATTGTTTTGACTTAAGCACTGAAACTTAGCCAACCGTAGACATTAACCATAACAACTTAAAGGAGCATGGTATCTCAGTAATGTGTTTCTTTAAAGTGTATTTTTAAAAGCTGAATTTATATATGTTTTATAATATTCTTTATTGTTTATTCTAGCTTTATTGTTTGTATTGTTGTGTAAGGAAGACTGGCAAAGTAAGCTTTTCATTGCATGGTATAAGCTGTCTTTACTGTACATATGTAAGATAATAATATGAACCACTAGAGAACTATTAATGCATTAAAACTAGTAACTGAGACAGAAAAACAGCTTGAAGACTACAAACAAAAAAGGTTAAGAGTCCTGTAGCTACAGGGTTAAAGATCACCTGGTTATTTGGCACCCATGTGCGGCGCTTTACCCTGTGTCACTTTCACTTTTCTTATCATCTTATCTTGGCAGTCCAGTGAGTCACTATTAACCCTCCTACATGCACACAAAGATCAGACTGCTGATACAAAGGCGAACAAAAAGGTGCTTGTGAGATTACTTACAATTACTTTCAAATCATAATTAGGCAATTTGGTTTTGAAATTTTGGACATTTCACAGGAAGATGTATCATTATTTTAACCAACCCCCACCCATTCAGCAATTAAAAGCAGTATATAAATGACATTATAATGCAACACAGTTGTAATCAGTTCAAACATGTCTAATAATATTAAATATAAAGTATGTGTTTATTATATTAATTTATGAAGTATGTATTATAAGCATTTTTTACTGTATTTATTGATAAAGTATGTATCTACTGATGGAGGCCATGACATGTGGCTGAAAGACCCAGAAGAAAATCAATTAAGTGGACATTAAGAATTTCTTTGTCAAATTACCATTTCCCATGTCAAGCTCAGCATGTCTCTTCCAGTTAGGAGTGAAAAAAACATTTATAAACAGTCTAAAACAAATGTGTTTAATTATAAATCATTAAATATACATAAATATAACGTTGTAGTCAATCATTCCTTTACTAACACCAATTATGGATAGGATAAGTTATAATAGTTGACAACTACATTAACAAACACTAAATGTGTCCTTATATACAGTATGTTTACAACCATATAACAGTGTGTTATAAATAAGAGGGGTAAATAAGTTTGCATATGGTAGTGTGTAAATAGAAACAAAATGGGGTAAAGTTGTAAGTACCTTGAATTAATCATTAATCATGTAGTACACAGTGATGTGTGTTTCATCACTAGACCCACAGTAACCTCAATGTGGAAGTGGCCTCCAGTTCCAGGCAAAAATGACACAGACACCGGGGAGTTTCAAATGACATAGTTATAAAGTGATGTTTAGTTTGTGTGTGTGTGTGTGTGTGTGTGTGTGTGTGTGTGTGTGTGTGTGTATGTTTTACTGTTCAGTGGAAGGGTCTATCTCATCATTTATGTTTGTTGCTGCTTACAAAAAGGGAAAAGGGTCAGACAAAGGTAACCATGGATACAACCTCTTCCTATTGCACAATAACAGATAGCTTCCTGTCGAATGAGCCTCAAATGTACTTTTTGAAAACAATGATTCTTGCTCTGTCTCTCCATGGTCACCAAAAGCTCCATATTCACTTCATGTTAGTGGATTTTGGTCATTTTTACTGTTTAACCTGCATTAATGGATTTTTTAGCCACTTAGAGGAAGTAGAAACGAGCTGTTTCACATTACACACACACACACACACACACACACACACACACACACACATATTTTATATATATATATATATATATATATATATATATATATATATATATATATATATATATATATACAATATATATACAATATATATATAAAATATTGATTATAGTAGCTTTAAGGAATACGCACCACATTATCATCAAAGACATTGTCCTACATTATAATAACATTGAAGCTGTCTTGTTAAAACAGTTATATTGTACATATTTGTTTATGTTGCCGTTTCTTTTACATTTATTGTCTATTTCCTTTTAATATGTTTATGTATGCGCCATTCACCAAAGCAAATTCCTTGTAAGTTACTTAATTGGCAATAAATCCTTTTCTGATTCTAATTCTGATTCTGATTGTAGAGCGGCCCTGTGTCACAACCTAGATTTAAGACCTTTGTTAGTTTAGATTATATTTGTGCTCACACAGTAATTATTCATAAATATAGTATGTATAGTATGTGTTTCATCAAATTAGCACAAACTAAATAATGCACAGAAACCTTAGGGCCATGTAGTATTACCCAGCATACAGTAGGAGTCCTGGATGGATACATATACAATGCACAGAAGGTGGTGGTTGTTGTGGGATCAATAGGGGCCCTGTTATCATAATAGTGTTAATTTTATATTTTGGTGTCACTACTTTAACATGCGTATGTGATTGATGTGAACATCCACGTCTAGTCCTTAATTTCAAATGGTACTGTATATTGTAATTGACTTCACCTATACTTCCAAAGTAGGGAAGGGAAATAGTCTGAGGAGGTCAAACTCCAGCAACCCTTGCAGTATTTATTTTGTTTTATTTTTTATTTTATTTATTTAACCTTTATTTATTCAGGGAAGGTTCACTGAGAGGCAACCTCTCTTTTGCAGGAACGCCCTGATCACATTCACACAGTTGCACACATTCATACCTGGATGCTGCCCAGTACAACCACAGTCTGATCTGCTGGCCACTGAACAGCGCCACTGCAGCGGTTGGGGTTAAGTTGTATAAAGAACAACTTTATTACGAAACAATAAAGCTGTTCTTTATACTACAAAAGTCAAAATTAGTGATTCCAAGCAAATTGAGTTTTTTCAGATCTGATCATCCATTGCAGTGCAACACAGTGCATTGTATTGAACATCAATTTGACATTACACACATTTGCCATACTTATCAATATCAGAAAAACAGGTCTATAGGCAATGCATCACAGTTCTGTGCTTGTTATTTGAATGGACAGTATTGCTCGTGACTGATGTTGCTGTGAACTAGATAACTGTCAGCATCATTTAACCACAGATCTTTGGTAATGAAAATAAGCAATTTTGGGTGCACCTCCATTCCATTTGAATTTTGTTTCTTGTAAGTAACATGTTTGCTTCACATTATTGTTTTTATAGTCTGCATGGGAAGGTTTACTGCGCCACATCAGTGAACCACTTACACATCAAGTCAAACGGTGCTTGTCTGCAAATGAGCAGTTAAACAAGGGAGTGTTTGCATGCTGGGGTATTTCCAGGAAACCACATCAGCCTACAAATCTGACTGTGTTTGATGCTGTAGGTAGATGATAAAGCCCATAAACACTTGCAGTCACACACTTGTTAAATGTCACCTCTGCCCTGGTATATATATATAATTATTACCAATTCCCCACCTGTCACTGCCATATCTCCCCTTGTTCCAAACTCCCCCCTCCCACTGCGTGAGCCTCTCCTCCTGAGTGAACCGTGTATTTTTATGTGAGTGTGGGGGTTCCCATTTATTTTTTAAAAGCATGATGCCCTAACAGAAGCCTGGAAATAACTGAATAGTGGCACAAAAAAAAAAAACACCTATGATAAAACTCATTTGAACTTTTTTGTATGGAAATGTGAAAAAAGTGACAAAATAAGAACAACGGAGGCGTAGAGAAGAAAAAGAGCTAACCCAGTTAAGCATTGGAAAGTGGTGCAACTCTGCCACATCTAAACCAGGCCTCAGTGATCAGTTATCTGAGGACTTTTGCAGCACCCACTGTACTTCCTACACTGGAGATGGATTTGGTGCCGTTGGTGAGCAACTACTTTTCAGCAGAAACAGTATTAGGCAATACACAGCATAGAAGAAAGAGATGTTGTAATGTAATGTTGAAATCTCAAAGAGCAGACACAAGCATACTGTATGTGCAACTGCTCGTAGGGTAGCACACATGGTTGTGCCCCCCCCCAAACACACACACACACACACACACAACTAGAGAGACAAGAACCACACTAGTCAGATTTCAGATTTCTTAATAAAAATAATTCATTTCAGGACGACATATAAATAATTATTGAATCACACAATACAGATATTTTGATATGAATAAATACTTAACAAATAAAACCAGGCTTTTTTTCATACAATATCCTATTGTCGAAAAGGTCACACAAAGAAACTTCCACACAGTTTGCATGTTTTGTTACACCTTCTGCTTTCACACAGATACTCTTCCTACTGTTGGAATGTCCCCAAGCAAGTCGGAGTACCATTCCTAAATGCCTCAGCAGCTTAGACAAGTCATGTGCAACTTATGTGATCTCCTCCCAGTCAAACTCAGTCAGAGACCCAAAACCTTGTTAAGGGCCCTGTTGAGCTGACCACTAATTGGCCTTTAATTGATTAAGGTTTGTCTAGAGGTGATTAAAGCACACAGAGATCTACGTACAGGCTGTCAACATGTGGGCTGGCCCGACAGCTTTAGATACAGTTGAATGAAAAGGCAGACCAAGAGCCTGTTTGTCTATGCTTTTCTAACTAAAGCCACAGATGGACATCTGCCTACAGCAGTAGAGTTCTTTAGCAGAAGTACAAGGGGAATGACTGTTCCAGGTGATATCATATTTGAGTTTGTCTGATAAATGTTTAACGCTCAAGGTTGTCTTTTGGGGATTTTCGACATGAGAGAGCTTGATAAGGTCTAGTCCGTGGTTACACAAAATTGGAGATGTCAATCTGTGGCACTCTAGTTAGTTAAGAGTGGTACAGGCTGGCCATTTTTAAGGAGGTAACAACAACTGTTTGGCGATTGATGGCACATGTATTTTTTTTTTTTGGCAAAAACAAAACCAAATATATCAAAATACATTAAAAAATCCCAAAACAAAAAAAAACAGGAATGTCAGTTTTGCGTATTCCAGACGCACACATACGTGCATTGTGTGTGTGTGTGTGTGTGTGTGTGTGTGTGTGTGTGTGTGTGTGTGTGTGTCTGCGTGTGTGTGTGTGAGATGAGGCATCGGGTTGGAAGGTCCTACAATATGGACCAAGATCCATATTCACAAAAGCATTTTATAGGTGGGAGCACTGATCCAGGATCACTGATCAGGCTCCTCTGGTCCATAAAATTTCAATCACTACTTAAAGGCAAAACTTATCGAGGATCAGCCCCAATACTGTGCTGTTGTAGCAGCAGCACAAAACACATTCAGATAAACAAGATTAGCCAAAGCAGGCAATGGGATTGCTCTCTAAAAGTTTTGAAATTGTCGCCTTGGCACATCCAGTGGGGTGGAGCAGAGGAATGCATTTTTCTATGTTTGTTTACCTACATACCACCTCAGGCTGGGGTGGGGCGCATACAATCTCACAGAGCTGTTTTTGCATGTGCATGTGTGTGCAAATGCATGCACATGTGGTGGTAAGGTGGATAATCATCCTGTCTTCGCCCGTCATTATGTTCTCAGTTCTCATTATAGTTGGCAATCCCTTTCTGATAGGACTGGAGCTACTACATTTGTGTGCACATGTATAGGTATGTGTCTATGCATTTCTAAGTGCTTAAGTGGTCAGTAAACAGGAAAACAACATCCAAGGCAACAGATCTGTTTTGGAGGAAAAGAGGGGAAATAAGAGGAAGGACAGGAGGCATAGAAAGAGAATGAGTCCTGTCTTGACTGTGTTCTCTGCCTTCTGTCCGCTGACACTGCCAGCATGTTGGCTACAATGGAGAGGCTTGTATTTCTGTACATGTAGCACCAAAACTAGCAGGGGCCTGCCCTGTCTGTCTTGCACTGTTTAGATACATAGTCCGTTCATACGTTCCATATAAAGCAATTCACTATTGTAACTTTAAAAAACAGATAAGTAACAATACTAATGTTAATTTGCCTCAAAAATATAAACTAACACTGCTATTGAATGACTAATGGAAGAAAATGTGTTCTTGATCATTTTACAATATTGATTGCAAGAGCCTTTCTTGGCAAATCTTTGTCTGTTGTGGGAGGACATACATGATTGTTTTTGGAGAACTAAGCTAAACAATGGTGTATACAATTTCATTTTGTTTCAAGCATTTCACGTTTTGCTTTGGCCCAGTTTGGCTCACTTCTGCTTACTACTTCCACAGATTTGTTGCTGGGCTTTCCCAACTACTGCATTCCTCGTTCTACAGAGCAAATGCTAGACAGACAGGCAGACAGATACACAGATGGGTTAAGACAGACAGAGACAGACAGGGGGTATAAATCCTTGGCTGTGGTCTAGAAAGCAATGTCAGATGCTTCTTGTTATGTCAACATACAATCATTTTGTCCGGCACGATTCACTACGTACCTCTAAATACATATTGTACACAAGAGTTAAGTCAGTTGCTCTGACATGTAGCCAAACCTCTCACCGTGTAAGTGCACAGGGCACATCAGATGATAATAATTGCACAAAGAGGTATTCTGGAGGCCATGTCTACTGCAAACACACACACACACACACACACACACATACAACAACCCCCACGTACACACACTCTCTCTTCACATTCTACATGGGGGGTTTGATTTTCAGGCCATAAGGTTACTAGTTAGTTACTAGCTAGTTAGTTAGTTGGTTAGTTAGTATCAGAGGTGCATTGACTGGCATGGGGCGCCCACAACAGGGCAGCGGCTCTAGCGTGCTAGTGATGTGTCATCGTTGTTGCGTGCGTGGGTGCGTATGTGTTCAGCCGCGGTAAATCTGTTTGAAGTGATCACACTCGTTGCAGTAGCCCTGTTTCTCTTGGTTGGCGTAGTGGTCACAGCCCTGCGTCCTGCACCGCTGCTTGGACTTTTCCTTAGGCGCCTGTGCCCTCCTGCCCGCCTCTCTGCCCTGGCCACGTGTGTGGCACTCTGGGCAGAGGTCTGTGCAACCCGGGGACACATTACTGCATCCACTCCGCCGGCACTGAGTCTGAGTCTGAGTTTGGGTCTGGGTCTGGGATTGCTGCGAAGATCTGGGTTTGGCTGCTCGGTCACGCTTTTTGTACAGAGACAGAGAGGGGGAGCAAAGAGAAGAAGAGAAAGGTCAATTGGCAACTGAAAGGCAACTGTGGACCAGCAGGATATTATAAGTCATTCTATGTATCACGTAGAAAAAAGACAAACAAAAGAAGGATAAGACACAAACAACAGATGACAAAGGTGAAGTACAGCAAGAGAGAATCAGTTAAGTAGGTATGGCAGGCACCTACCATGACCAGAGGAGGGGAGTGTGGTGTGCGATGTGCCACTTGGTTGAGCCGTGTGCTTTGCTCTTTGACGTAGCACTTGTCGCAGTAGCCCTCCAACATTGCCTTCCCAACTGCACCACACCCAGGCCCACGACACCGTGAGGTGTTCTGAAAGCCTGCCTCCACACCATGCCGGCTCTGGACCGGGGCAGGGGGAGGGGTCAGGTCTGGAACAAACAATGGCCAATATAAGCAATGTCCCATATGATTTGACATTTCAGTGAATAAATATATTATATATATATATATATATTTTTTTTATTAAATATTACACAATTCATACAATGCAAAACAAATTGACTAAGACTTTTGTTTTAAATAACTTTAAGGCCTTGATAAGACATGTTCTGTGTAAAAGCCCTGTAACATTAAATAAGTTTTCCAGTTTAGTTTCAGGACTTACGGTGGTTGGTCTGATAGTCTACGTAGCAAATAGTGCAGAAACCCAACTTCTCTGGCGTCCCAAAGAACTGGCACCCAGATCTTTTACAAGGCCGGGCCAGAGGGGCTTGCCAGGCTGAGGTGTGCCCTGGGGTTATGGTGAGGCACGGCCGCTCAGTGTCCCTGGCCTGGGTCCAAGCTGAAGACGAAGCCTCAGTCCTGGGGTTGTTCTGCTGTGGCTCTCCCCTCTCTGGAGGCTGCTGTCTCTGCATGCAGGGTGGGCACAGGCCATTGAATATCCTGAACGCCTCCTGTCTGCACATACTGCAGCGCTCTGTCTCTTTCTCGCAGCCACCCCACTGCGTCCAGCCAGAGCCCTGGGCTGGGTGTAGGACTGTAAGCCCCCCATTGGGGCCTGGGAGTCCTGGAGCAGCTGTTCCAGCTCCAGGGGGTCCATGGTTCTGCCTGGAGTTGAAGCAGCGCTCGCAAAGTCCATCATGCTCCACACTTAGGGTGAAGAGGCAGCCGGGTGTCTTGCACTTCATGGCATGAGTTTCACTGTACAGGCTGAGGCTGGGAGCGGTGGGTGGGGCTGAGCGAGGGCTGGAAATCACCACCACTCGCCCAGACGAGGAGGATGGGGGACTGCTGCTTCGGGCTCCTCTGGAGCTAACCTCAGTCTCTGATCCCCCTACCACACCTACCCCACCTTGTACCCCTCCGCCCTTGGTCTGCACCACCCCTTCTATCCTCATTCCTCCACCAGTAGTGGCCTGTCGCTTCTCAAAGCATTCATGGCAATGAGGCTGGGTGTCCACAGAGACATAGAAGGTGCATCGTGGTGTGGCACAACGGATCTCGATGAGAGAGAGCTGAGAGACGGAGAAGGGCGGTGGGCGCTGCGGCTGGGCGGCCCATGCCTGCTCTTTGTCCTCCTGCCAGCGCTGGTACTCATGATTGACAAGCTGCAGGTAGTCCTCCATCAGGTTCATGTCTTCAGGGAGGTTGCCCTCATCCAGCCTTAGAACAGAAACATACAATGTGGTTCTTAACTGTACTCTTTCAGTTACATTTTAGGTTAATATAGCTATTGTCATCTGTGTGCTAATCAGTTTTCAAGAAGTTAAACCAGTTGTAATAAAAAATCTATCATCATCAACCTAAAAAATAAGTAGAAAACTGCATTTAACATTGTAGACAGGACATACAACTAGGATAACAATTGTTTTACTTTTTCCTCCGACAGAGCTTATAATCGTAAGTACCGTGCAGCATTGATGATCCGTGTGGCGTCGTAGCCTAAGCCTATGACGGGGATCTCTATCAGTAGCAGGTAGTCTTTGAGAAGCCTCTCTTTCTGTTGCTGTTCTTTTTCCATTAAAAAGTGAACCTTCAGCTCCTCAAAGCCCCCTCGTCCTGGGTTTATCAGCGGTACTGCTCGGATCTCTGGGAAATTCAGACCAAGATGTTACATAGAAATAAAAACATGAGCAACTTCATATCAGGCCTCCTTGTCATGTCAGCTCCATAACACCGGTCTCTTAGTGTTTCCTACCTGGACCACTGTCTTTGATGGTGATGAGGGGTGCAAAGTGCTGGGAGTCGTAGCCGAGCACTATTGGGTATTTGTAGCACTCTGTGGGCGGCCAGTGTAGCGGCAGATAAATCCCACCCACATTCAGAGGAGAGATGGAGGAGCCAGATTTCATACTCCTGACCACCTGGTCTGTTGAAAGGACAGTGATTTAAGGGTTACTACTGGATTCAAAAAGAATTGTTCAAAAACAAGTTAAATATATTTTTAGTACACATTTTGTAGGACTTATTGTTAGCATGTTCCTGAGTAAAATCTTTTCAGCTTCTGGAAGGAGGTAGGTGAATGTTTTTAGATTTTGATGAATAATGTAGCAATGCTAGAAACCTTCAATTAAAGTGTCACAAGTGCATAGCAAGACAAAACAAAAAAGAACTTTAAAATGTCTGGTCACCCCCCTTTAAAATTGATATATTTTGCTAATTAATTAAGTGCATTGGAACATCTGTGGAAATTAAAATATAGTTTAAAACAAGTTTTAGCATATTTACCCTCCATAGTTTATAAAGCCTAATATCCACTCTACATCCACTAACCAAAAAAGATGGTAGGTGATACAGTAAAATCAAACACTATGAAGACTTTAAAACAACAGCAAAATGTTGAGGCATGTGGAAGGAGATACCTTCACCCTCTTAATCACCGAAAGACATGTTGAAACAAGACCAGCGAGTCTCCGATGGCTAACAAGGACCATTAAACCTACTTTGAGATGATAAAAAGTAAGTACCTGCAATGACAATGATGGGTCTGCGGAGAATGTTGGAGAGGACAAAGATGTGAATGTCCTCCAGAGAGTCAAACTGGAGGCCGTTACTACTGGAGACCGGGGACGCCATCTTCACAATCTTTTCCCACTCCTCCTCCCAGTTCTAGACAGCACACACACAAGGAGTTAGGATATAAATGCATACAATGATGCAAAAGACACAAGGGACATTTTCTTTTCCACACTAGTACATATAGGGTGTATGTTTTAGCTCAGGCTTCTGCCCTCTAGCAATAATCTTAAAGGTCCCATGGCATGAAAATGTCACTTTATGAGGTTTTTTAACATTAATATGCATTCCCACAGCTTGCCTATGGTCCGCCAGTGGCTAGAAATGGTGATAGGTGTAAACCGAGCCCTGGGTATCCTGCTCTGCCTTTGAGAAAATGAAAGCTCAGATGGGCCGATCTGGACTCTTCTCCTTATGAGGTCATAAGGAGCAAGGTTACCTCCCCTATCTCTGCTTTGCCCGCCCAGAGAATTTGGCCCACCCATGAGAAAGAGAGAGACATCATGGCTTTCAAACGAGAAAAGTGGCAGTTGGTCAAGGCCACACCCACACTCTCCACCTTGCCCCCCCCTCTCTCCTCCTCAATAGCTACAGACATAGAAATGGCACATACTAAGGAAAGCTCATTGTGGGACTGGCTCTAGTGGCTGTTATTCTGCACCAAGGCTGAATTTTGGGAAAGAGACTTCAGATACAGTATTAGGAGACCACTAAGGTCTATATAAAAGCATCCAAAGAGCACCATGGGACCTTTAATGCAAAGTGGTGAAAAAGACTTTTGACATAGACCTAATCTTATCTTCATACCATGGTGGTGTATCGGAGTCCGGTCTGGGTGAACTCCTGGGACTGAAGGAGCTCTGCCTGGAAGCGAGCTCTAAAGACGCCAGTGTCTGTCTCTTTCAAAACACCATGGAGGGCTTTCCGAAGCACCAGGTCTGTGTCCTGAACGCCCAGCATGTACTGAGAAGCTGCGTGGAGCAAACAGTTCCCATCTCCTATTAACACACAGAAGAGGCAGGCCAACACATACAATATTAAAACTGTGGGTAGTTGATTTTGTACAAGGGACACAAACTTATAAAATTGCGCAGGGACACATGCACATGCAAATGCAGTGAGTGTACACAGCAAACAAAACAGACAATTACAGTGTGCCAGACACACACACAAGTGTAACAAAAGTCTGGGGAATTCCAGGCCGTCGGGTCAGCTGTCGCACTATCTGGTATCTAGACTATTATATGAAGCTCACATGTCTGAAAGTACGCACACACTACAGACAAAGCTCGTCTTTTACCCAGCAGGCCTGAGAAAAATGGCCCTTAATTTACCTGAAATACATTTTGCTGCAGATGTTTTGCCTGATGTGTTTAGGATTGTGGTTGACTTTGAAAGATTTGCTGTTGTTTTATGTTTTTGGTGTTTTTGCGTATTTTGTGTTTGTATGTACTGTATGTGTGGTTGTACTGCTGCCTGTCTTGGCCAGGACACTCTTGAAAAAGAGATTTTTAATCTCAATGAGTCTCTATACCTGGTTAAATAAAGGTAAAATAAAAAAATTAAAAAAAAATGCAGCACCTTCACTACTTTAATCCACCCAGAAAATCTCAGACAATTTGTTATTTCGTTTAATGTCAAAGAAAACTGCTTCTTTTATATTCTACTAACCGCCCGTACAGATAAAGAGTTTCTCAAACAGAATGTGTGTGTGAGAGCATGAGCAACTAAAAACCCTGGAATTTTATTTAGTCTCCTACGGCAATGGTGGGTCTTTTTCTCATTGTGAAACAGGAGAGCCCATGTTTGTCAATGTGTGCAGCTCTCAAAAGCCCTGTTGCCACACTAAACACAGGAATTTCCCTGTGCTAACTTCTGCCTTGTGTGCGTGTTCGCCTCCTATGTTCCCAACTCATCAATGCTACTCAGCTGGTCCTGGACTTTCCACCGGGGTGTGGCTTGGACATGATGGAATGTTATCTTTTTAACTAGTGCTATCAACACCTGATGAAGGCTGTGATTAATGAGAGCTGAGATAACATGTGCACTCACATATACAAACGCATACAAATGTACCGTAATGTGTATTATTTGGTCTACCTTTATGATCTGTTCAGTAATGTTTACCTGGCAATAGTTCCCACACACACAAAAAATCACTTTATAACGATGTCATTTGAAACTCCCCCGTGTCTGTGTCATTTGTATAATATAAAAAAGATAAAATCTACACAAGAAAAGTTATTTAAATCACACTTAAGAAAAAGTGTAAGTGTCATGCCATATTATCTGTGGTGCAAGATGACTGTAATGTGAGATACAGTTGTTTTCATTACACCGAAAGAAAATTTCACTGTACTTTGAAAAAGAAAAAACATCCGCCTCTATTTCAGACTAGCTGGCTATTGTTACATGTTGGCGCCATGGCATCACTCTCAACCAAAACATAAAAGCCCAAACACACTTATATAATCAGAGAAACTCATAATCAGTTCCTCTTGTGCACAAAAACACACAACTAAAGATGGTCTGCTGGTCCCATCCATCTAAATATAGACACTTCCTCTGTGGCAAGCTGGGACACTTCTTGAAAACACAATAGTGCAGGACCGGACTTAATCCTCATCGTTTTGCCATCCAGGTGACACTAACCACAAGTTGGCAATGTTGTGCTTTCCAATGGGGCTCTAGTTTTGTGTCACACATCACCCACTATCCCATTGTTTGTCTGCAAGCTGTGTAGAGAGACCAGCCCAACAAAACAAGCCCTGACAATGACTATTTTTGCTTCTGCTTTAGTACTATGATACCACATTAAGAAGATAAATCTGTACTAAGGCAGAACACTGTGGCAGTGTGTGTGTGTCCTCTCTACTACTACACTATGTAGAGTCAGTGTATTGTAGCTGAACAAATCCTGCCTGTTAAGGACACATGACAGACATGGGATGCTGTTTGGGAAAAACCCTTGGATGGGCCCTGGACATTCAGGACAGAAGATGCACTGAATTTCAATGATGCATTTCTTCAATGGGTGGAAAAGTTGCATGAAACAGGAAAACGAATATGACCCTGCTATTTTTAATTGCCGGGGGAATTAACTTTTATGAGGCAGTTTTGATTTTATGATGGTCAGTTGTATTTCTTCTAGCCTGGGAATGAAGTTAGATTTAGGAAATTAGTTTAATGTTTTGTAAATTCTCAAAGATGACGCACTGAAAACAGAAAAAGATTGTGGGCTAATGGGTAAATTTATATCCCAGACAACATGTAGACTAACAGTGTTATGACTCTGAGAAGCTTGGTTAATATGACCTGCTCTGACTGGATGTTCACTGACAGACTTCAGCTGTCTCACATACTCTCTGTATGTGTGTCTGTCTGCTGAGTCCTCTCAGTGTGTGTGTGTGTGTGTGTGTGTGTGTGTGTGTGTGTGTGTGTGTGTGTGTGTGTGTGTGTGTGTGTGTGTGTGTGTGTGTGTGTGTGTGTGTGTGTTGTCCGTCCTCTGCTCAAAGTCACGTCTGGGTCCTTCAGAGTTAGACTCTCCGGCTTTAAATTCTGTCTCATCTTTATGACATCATCTTTACAAGCCAGAAATTTCCATCCAGGTCACTGTCAGCAGAACTCAGGGGTCTTTCTGCAGGGACCCTCATATATAAAAAAAAAAAATAAAAAAACACAACACACAAAACATCCAGCAAGTTCCTCATCCATCTAGTAACTGTTCAAAGTAAATTCTGAAATAGGTATATCTCACTGCTAGGTGTTAATTGCTGCCTAAATAAATAAACTATTTCCTCTGGAAATTCACATGACAAACTTGTAACCCAAATTGATTTCCGCTTCCTTCTTCTGCTGTGAATGCTATGGCTGATGTTTCCCTTCAACAAAAAGTTGTCCCCCCTCATCTAAAAATAGACCATGAGTGTGGTGTGCACACCAGATGTGTTTAAGTTTAGGACTGCAGCTATCGATTTAATTTTTGGAAAAAGCAACATTGTTATTGCCTACATTGATTACAATATCATCTCTCAAAAATCTAAACATATTAAGTGCATTTAAGTGCCATATTACATTTTTTTTAAAGAAAACATTTTCTGAAATGCAATAACAACCTCAAACTAAGGCATACATTAAAACATACACATTACCTTAAGTGGTGCAACTTAACTTTCAGAACTACAAGTTTCAACCTGAGACTGATCTGTATATAGGCCTATAAGTATATATGTTATACTCAACCTATTTTCATTTATATATTTGATTACAATGCTACACATCTCTGTTACACTTAGGCCTCTTTACAGTCGCGCACCACTCTATTTTTTTCAGCGGCGCACAACAAAGTGGAAACAGGAAGCATGGATGAGTTCGAGGGCAACCGGATGCCAGGACTCTCAGAGTGACTGCAAGTCTCTCTTGTAAACTTAATGGGTTAAGGTGAGTTCTTTTATGGTGAATGAAAGGCGTGATCCGACGAAGTAGGTCATCGAATCAAATCGAAACATTGATGTCAATGCCGCTGCCAGTTCTCCCGTTGTTTACCTTTTTCTTCTAGTCTGTAGAAATAGCAAAGTCGGTAGCCTTTCCTCATTAGCGACACCTCTGTTCAGGAGAAGACTGCAACTAGAACCATCACGCGCAAGTATAAATAGTTACGGCGCTCCCATGACGTCACACTGGCGCACAACAGGTCGGGTACGGCAAGTATACCGGACACCTTATGCTAGTAGATCGTTGATCAGCTGTTTCTCCGTGAAGAGAGAGAGTGAGAGAAAATGGTGCGTTTTTCCGAAGGGATAGTCAACAAGTCGGCTCTTTAGATCAAATTTTTGGTTACCCCTACGTATTTTCTTGTCTTTGTTTTTGGTAGTTGTTGTGTTTGGTGTAGTTGCATCGTCCAGACAACTCTGTGATTTACCCCTCATTTCTACCAACTGCGGTACGGCTGCGGATCGGCTCTGCTGCGTGTCGACTCCGTGCTCCGCCATCCTTCAATACCCACCAGGTCCGGATTTGTTTTGCGGAACGGCTGCGGCCATGACTGACAGCTGTAGTCACGAGGACCCACGAGATCTCTCAAATTCACGTAGAATAGAACCACAAAACCAACAGCAGTTAGTTTCCATCCAGAGGAGTAGAGGGGAAACAACTCTGTGCTGTGTTTTCAAGGTGTAGTGCAGGGAAATATGATCCGCTGTGAGCACGGTGTATTTTATTTTGAAAATTAACCAGATGTTTTATTTTGCTTCTGTATCTGAATTGTGTTGAATTGCTGCGGAGCTCTCCGGCGTCCGGCAAAAATAGAAGCTCTGCGTATCTCCTCTGGATGGTGGAAATTGGGGGTTACTTTTGTCAGGTCCTCTTCGTGGAATGGATGATTAAGTTAGACTCCATGTTTTCTGTTGAGATGCTGAAGCATTGAAGTCGTGCTATTATCGTGGTAAGCTAGTTTGATTTTGCAATAGACACACTGTATAGAGTTTTCGTTTTAATTACGTTTGAAATGATTCCAAACTTTGGACACTTTCTTTTGTTTTCTCCAGCCCGTCTCTTCTCTTAGCCCCTCGCTATTTACGCTCATTCTTCATTTTGTAATCTGCACCGTCAGTCTTCACAGCATGCGTCGCCAGCAGCATCAGCCCGGTGTGCGACAGTAATAATCATCCATGCGGAAACACCGTGAGCGATACGACGTTGGTAACGTTGATTAAATGAAGCTTCGAGGCAAATCATTTTTGCATCGAGGTTTTTTAGTAATCAAATTATTCGAGTTACTCGAGGAATCGTTTCAGCCCTATTTAAGTTATTAAAATATACATATAGAGACAATAAGAGATATGGACGGATTTGGTCACAATTGATTTAACAATGTCCAGTGAGCTGTGACACAAGTGACAGTCACAAAGAGTGACATAAACCTACGTCAGTCAGGCGGTGAACATAAGGTAACATTTATTTGACATGTTTTAAGTCACACACACACACACACACACACACACACACACACACACACACACACACACACACACACACACACACACACACACACACACACACAGAGAGAGAGAGAGAGAGAGAGAGAGAGAGAGAGAGAGAGAGAGAGAAAGAGAAAGAGGGGACATACCCCGAAGGTTTAAATGAAAAACTATGGAAATAGTTAGGTCTGAAACATCAATGACCGTAAATAACAGTCCTGTGAGTGACGGCAGAGAATTTCCCAGTACAGAGCTATGATCAGAAGTAATCCGGCCCAGGTCTGAATGTTTGCCGACCCTGGGATGTTCCCGTGTTACAACATCCACGTAACAGAAAACATGACTTAGAAATGGTCTGACTGAACTCAAACGCACAGTAAAACCAAGGGGGCTGCTAAATGAGTGTATGTGAAAGCGGAACCTGTGTCCCTCAATTGTTGTCATTTACAGTAACTCTGCTTGTGAGTAATGACATCTCAGAATTTACATATCAAATAGCCCTGACTCATAAACATGCACCTCCATTATCATAGAAAATGAAACAAAAGCAAAACACATCCTCCGCCCTGAGCAATGAACATCACTACAGTTCCTGAAAATAAGGAACAAAAGTTCGACTTCAGCTATGTGACCAAGTTGTTGAATTGTTCCTGAACTTTAATATAAAGGCCAATAAAAACTCCTGCTCCAACAGCATTTTTTCATGAAATAATCCACAACTGTCACAAATTTAAACTGCCACTTTCTGATAAAACATCCCAAAACCTCACCCAAATGCATGGAGTTTCAGTAAGAAAAATCATATAAACCTGGTTTACAAATCCTAAACATCATCAAATCTTTCTTACCATTGGTACGTAAGGGTACCATCTTCTTCACCTCCCGACACCAGTTGAGCTTCTTCTCCTGCTCCAATGAGGCCTGCATGGCTCGGTCCAGGATGGCGGCCTGCACAACCTCCCTGAAGGCCTGTGGGAAGTGGTTCATGGCAATCATCTCCAGCGTGTAACGGTGCATACCCCGCAGGTGGTGCATCAGGTCGCTGGTGGCAGCCGGCTTCACCACGTCGTTGGGCACTCTTTGACGGATCTTCACGGCCTTCAGCAGGTTGGAGACAAACAGAAATTTGGGGAGGAAGTTCTGACCCTGCGACATGGCGGATGAGTGGCCAGGTGGATGGGAGGAGGGGAGGAAGAGGAACGAGGAGAAGGAAAGGAGGGCAGGCGACCAACCACCGCTGACCGAACAACGTGGAAACTGGATGGAGAGAAGGGGAGTGGATATGTTATTTCACAGTAGAAGAGAACAGACTGTCGGGACTGGTGGGAATTTTTCAGAGGAGATCCCCCTTCCTCATTAATTGCGACTTAAGGCACAACTTAATTTGCAGTTTGTTCGGGAAAACACCCAACACACAGGATCATCCCACTGTGAAAGCTATTTGGTGCTTTTTCACTTAAGATTCTGGAGGGCCAAATGGAATAAAAGTACACAAAGAACCCGTTGTATTTTTGTTTGATATTTTAATTTTCCTTTTAGACTTAATGGTTTTTAAGTTTCCCCAAACAGGGCTACCCAGTGTCTCACTGAGTTCAAAGCCAATAAACCAAACAACAATAAACTGGTGTTTTCCAGACTTGAACTGAAGGCCACCCAGGGCTTCCCAGGCTGCTGGGAAGGTCACACTGTTGACTGTCCAAAGGCCTCCTCCCTCGCCAACACCTTTCTCCAGAGGACAAAACTGCCAGCCTGCATTAAGTCTTTGGGCTAGGAAGTGTTAGAATAAAAACAAAATCATGGCACAGTGTACTGTTAACTGTTGTGCTGTGTATGATTGTGTATATGTGACAAATAAACGCTGATTCGATTTATAAAGGTTTGATACCTGTGCCATTATTATGGCGGAGTTTTAGCACCGATACTCAATATCATAGTCTGAGGAAGATACACATTTATTTTTCCATCTAACCTCTCAATATGTCACTGTTTAATGTTGTCTTAACACAAGCAGCTGTAAAATCATTTTGCCTAAAGTTAGCAAAGCTTTCCGATTTAGGTCAGTTTGAAGGATAAATAAACAAGATGGCCAAACATTTAATGCTAACTTTCAATACTTAATACTATATATGCTGGTTGGTACTTAAAGGTATTAAAGTTTAATACCCAACCTGACAATATAAGTATTGACGTAGAGTACCTTCTTAAGTGTAGAGCTGCCGGGCGATATGGAGAAAATCAAATATCAAGATATTTTTGACCAAATACATGGATGTCAATATTGCTGCAATATTGTAGTGTTGACTATTGGTGCTTCCACAACTAACACAATGAGAGTTTTGATAAATAATCACCAATAATGTGGATACAATGACTAAGTCGGTAAAAGCAAACAATAAAAACGGCTAGTAAGAAAATGACATCACTTTACCGTTATGCAGCCTTTAAAACCAGGAAAAGACAACACTTGTGTCATATCACAATAATAAGATATCCAAAATGTAAGATATCGAGCCTCATATATCAATATCAATATATAATATCGATATATTGCCCAGACCTACTTAAGTGTACCTCTCTTGAGGTTTTAAAGGCATATTTCAACCAAAATGAAGAACGTGTCAGCACATTTTCAGTTCACATGAAGTAGAAAGTGATGGTCAGCAAGTAGGCCTGGAGTTTTGCTGACTTTTCAACTTCCTCATATATGAACAGTTTAGAAGTTGCTAGTCAGTGGATACTGTTTATATTCACAATCACAACACCTGCATACTTTGCTTATAGTGGCCTCTCTGCCTTTATTACCCAAACAGCAGCAGGTGCAACAACAGACTAGGCCATGCTAAATGGCTAGTCAGTCACATCAGGGGACTAGACACAGTGAGCGTGTTGACACGAGTCATTAATCGCGTTACAATTAATGTGTTTGCACCACTGGAAGACTTTAGGCAGAGAGACAGTGGCACAGTGGTAAACGCTGAGGTTTAGGATGGCTGGCTAAACAAAAACACAATAACAGGAGACTTTGCTGACGTTAAGGCTTACGTAATTCCAATGACAACTACCTTTGAAACAATGAAGCCTTCAATCGCGTCTCACACGGCGGGTATTGATACAGTGTAGCGGCGCCGATGCTACATTTGGCAGTTTAAATGCTCTGTTATCCGCTTGAGGGTGACGTCTTTGTAAACAATGGCTGTCAAAGCCACTGTCGTGAGCAGGCTTCAAGCTTCCTCCATGTCCCCAGAAACACGACCACACATTACTCAAGGCCCAAACGTGATGTACCCACCAAGTCGCACCCCCCTTTAGTAAGAAATGTAGTCCACATAGTGAGACACAGAGAGGGAGGACGGGTGTCTTACCTGTGTAATATGTCGGGGCTAATAACAAAGCCCACCCGGATGCTCAGACTAGTCCTCTCTCTGAGCCACTTCACTCAGCCTCACCGCAGCGGTCCTCGGCGCCATTCAACCTTCTCTTTCCTTCAGTATCAGATCTATTTTGGAGCCTTCGCAGCTTGAAGCCTTTCAAAAGAGTACACACGTCTGCTAATGATAGTTTTTTCAAAAAAAGGAAAAAGCCCAAGTCAAGGGGATTTCCACACGGGGACTTTCCGTCCACCCATTTCCCTCTCTCTCTCTCTCTCTCTCTCTCTCTCTCTCTCTCACAACCTTACGGGTAGTTACAGCTCATAGCCGCCAGGGGGTCTCTATTTGTCTGACTCAATACTGAAAAGCATATCCCACCTACTGTGCACAAAGGAGCGTCTGAGGGAGACAGACAGGTCGCGTCATTCTCTATTTCATGAGACAGCCTTAGAAATAAATCATTAGCCTGCAATGAGACCAGCCTCAGCAAATGAGTCAGGAAAACGAAAGAAAAACTCACCACTGTATGGATGATGAGTAGACTTTGATTAGCTGATTGAACGTATGCATGTGTGTATTTACTTGTGTAGGCCTATTAATGTGTGGATGCGTGCATGCATTGCAATGATGACGTGGTACTGTTTTCACTGTTAGGAAATTATGTTAAAAAGACTTTCTGGTGCTCAGAGGGATTTGATGTCTTGCTCAAGGACACTTGAGAAGCAGCTGTGGGCTCTCTGGATGCATGGGTGGCAAGACTCATTAAACTAATGTGTTTATTTATCTATTTCTGTCTTTCTTTCAAAAGTTAGTAAGTAAGTTAATTATGTTATTTATTTTGTCATGCACATTTAAGTACCCAGCCACCATGAACCGATAAGACACCAAAATCAATAGTTGTCCAACCAGAATAATTCATCAGAAGTTTTTTATTATTATTGCTAATAACAACAATACAAGTATAATCAAGCCAGACTCACACTAATTAAAAGCAGATTTACCAAAAATATCCTCCCCCTTTCAAATTTAAACTCAACTGTGAATCAGAGGTAAACCTTTGTGTTGCATTTTCACAGTGACAAATATCCAGATTTATTGCTGTCAAAGAACATTTTTGTTGTATCTTCCTGTTGTTATCCAACTAAAACTGACAAGCCCCTGTACTGATTCACTCCTCGCTTTCCCTTTCCTTTCTATCCCCGTGTGGAAACTGCTGTTCCTTTCCTAGTGCTCATGCAGGGAAGAGAAACTTTAACAATCACTTGACGGCATGGATTCATGAGGAATGAGTTCACTGAGTCAACAATCCGTTAAAGTTCAAAACAGGCACAATACTTTTGCCCCAAAGTTGACATATAGCACATACTGTGTATATAAATTCAACAAGTACAATGTCACCTTTACTGATTTCACAATAGCCCAGGACCCAGCATTTAATCACTTTTATATTTAATTACTAATTGAATTATCACTATCTCCAAACTTTTTACAGGTTCCTTATGAGTTACAGGTTGGAATGATCAATAATAGGTGGTTGTGGAAGCGATGAAAGCAAAACACCACAGTCATCAGTACATGGAAAGCCCCAGAACAGATTGATGGCCCACCTTGTTGTTATAAATGACCAGGTGGTTCAATATGAGCAATCCTTTAACTTCCTCACTGTCCAAATCTCTTACGACACATGGGATGGTCAGATACAACACATGCTGAGGAAAAAAAAAATCTATGGATTGTTTCTGAGTGTGAAGGAATCTCTCAAGAGTTTCCCCTCAAGTAAAGTTCAACTTATCCCTCATCAAATCCCCTATCGGACCATAGACTGTAGTCTATGTATCAGACTTACACTTACTACTTGGCTAATAATGCCATTTGACTCTATTCATTCTGTAGTGAAGAAGGCATAGGTTACCAACAAGCTGTTCGGAAACATGCTAAATGTGTGAGTCACTGAGACTTTGACTGATCATAACCTTCACAACAAAAAAAAGACATGTGATATGAACTTTTGTGTTAGTCATGTTACTGTACATCTTTATACAGCACTTACAGCACATGTGCAGTATCAAAAAAAGTTGCTGTGGTCTTGTGACTCGGTTAGTATAAATGCCACATATGTATAGTACTTGTGCTTGAATCCAGCATGGTACTTTTGTCACATCATCAAGTCCCCTATCAGACCATAGACTGTAGTCTATGTATCAGACTTACACTTACTACTAGGTTACCAGCAAGATGTTCGGAAACATACTAAATGTGTGAGTCACTGAGACTTTGACTGATCATAACCTTCACAAAAAAAAGACATGTGATATGAACTTTTGTGTTAGTCATGTTACTGCACATCTTTATGCAGCACTTACAGTACATGTGCAGTAACAAAAAAAGTTGCTGTGGTCTTGTGACTCAGTTAGTGTAAATGCCACATATGTATAGTACTTGTGCTTGAATCCAGCATGGTACTTTTGTCACATCATCTATCCCCCCTCTCTCAATTGTGTATTAAAATAACCAAAAATATGTCTGAGCTACTAAATAAGTCTACTTTACATGTATTTAAATTAATATAAGTTGGCATATATCAGCACAGCACAGTCCCACTAGTCTTTAGTCTACACATGGAATTAGGGGTTTATGATTGTCACAAACATGTTGGCCATCTACATGGCTGTCTACTAGTAATCCAGGTACTTTACATTAATCTATAAGCTTAATAATACGTACCTATATACGTCCTCCAGAGTCATACTTCTCTTGTGTTCTGACAGTGTGGCCAGTCCCTCAGAGTGACTTCTGAACCCAGATTGCTCCCTCAGAGCCCCAAAAGCCTGGGGCCCCATCCTGGTATGAGGTGGCAGAACAGCGGGGAGAACCCTGAGGAGAAGATCTCAATGTTCTTCTGGCTCTTCTTCTCAGTGGAAAGCACCTCGGAGGTGGATCGAAACCAACCCCCACTGAAAATCACTTGAACACAGCTTTGTGTAGGGGTAAAGTCTGAGATTAACTTCACATTGTTTCATTGTCTTATGTCTCTTTTTGGGGGCCACTACTCAACAGACTTAAAGTTAACCTGGAGAAAGAAAGCAATGTGGGTTGAACAGGTGAAAAATGCAAAAGCCATAAAAGCTGATTTACTGATGAAGCCTGACCTCTAGTGGCATTCATATAGAAGCACAGACAAATGTAAAGCAAACTTAAGACTGAAGTAGCTACCAGGATGCCCTGATGTACATTTCTTATATCTTCACAATAAGAGTGTGTGAGGGAAAAAATATAAAATTGAATGTAACAATGATAGACTTAATATAAACTTATATGAAATTATAGGAACATCTTTTCTGAAACTGGAAAGCTAAATATCACTATACAGTATGTGCATCGATTAAAATGCTCTACTCATACAGTAGCTCCATATGCTTTTAAACATGCATTAAGAATGCACTAGTGGCTCCCAATCTTTTTGGCTTGAGACTCCTTACAATTTACCCTAAACCTCTCAGATGGTTTCATTTAAATAACAGTATAAGGCCCAAATAGGTAAAATGTACACTATTTCACAAAAAAGGATTGGAGAAAAGTATATGTTGGGAACCACAGGACTAAACTACCCAAACTCAACTCCCCAGAGGGGGAGAGTGTGTAGCAACAGACACGGCGCCCCCCTTGTTCTCTCTGCTTCTCTTCTCTTCTCTTCTCTTCTCTTCTCTTCTCTTCTCTTCTCTTCTCTTCTCTTCTCTTCATCTACCAACCCTTTGTAGGCTGGCTCAGGTTTGCCTTGGACCAGCTCTTAGTTCTGCTGCTATGGTTTTAGACTGCCTTTGACACACTGAGCTCCTCTCTTTCCATCTGTGTGCATTCATGTCCCAGTAATGCTTGTTACTAACTTAGCTCCGGGGAGTTTATTCCCTGGAATCCTTATGTTTTCTCACCTTGCAGGTTTCCTTGGATTGTGGTGGCACCTGGATCGTGGTTGCAGCTGTTGCTGTGGTCCTGCTCGATGCCCTGCTACGCCCTGCACTGCTACTATTATTTCTAGACATAGTTCTATTATCTTTATTGTTACTATAATTGCCACTGTTCATCATATCAACTGCTATAATTATTATGAATAATATTTCTTCATATCTGTATATCTGTATCAGTGTCTCTGTGTCCCAACTGGCAGCGGCAGATGGCCGCCCACCAAGATTTAGGGTCTGTCTGAGGTTTCTGCCTGTTTAAAGTAAGTTTTTCCTAGCCACTGTCACACCAAATGCTTGTTCTTGGGGGGGAAATATATAGTGTGGTCTAGACCTACTTTATCTGTAAAGTGTCCTGAAATAACTCCTATACAATATTGAATTGAAAGCTAAGACAACACGTAGCATTGTTGCATTAGTATTAACAATTTAATAATGTCATAATGTATAAATTACAGGGGCCACAGTGAGTACTTTTTATACTTCAAGTACATTTAGCTGATAATACTTCTGTGGTTTTGAACACAGATCTTTTACTTTTAATGGAGTATTTTTGGATTGTGTGAGGAATCCAAAGACTTCTTCCACCTCTGTTAATAAGTAACTGTAAATGTAATAGCATGATCCATTTTTGTAGTCCTGTAGATTACTGTATACCCTGGTGAAATATAATATACTATTAAATAATATAATATACTAAAGTTTGAATTTGTTCTGTGCAATAGTTTCTCATATTTCTTTTGTTTGTTTTGTGTAGTAGAGGGATATATTATATACCTGTAGTTAGTAGATGTACTACATCATACATCATGGGGCGTCAGTTTTCATTCTTTAAGTAAAATAAAACGACACAACAAGAACATGTGCAATAGGTATTCAGTATACACTTTAGTGTCTATCTTGTTCTGCTTTGTTTTATTTCCCTCCTTTAACTTCATACCAGTTACTCGCTTATTTACTTTACCTTACTGTCCTCCTCTCCCTCACATTGCATTTCTCATCCGCATGTCATTTTCTCTTTCTCTTTCGTGAGCACTCTTTTCCCTCCACCCTCTTTCACAGAGAAACAAGAGCTGTCAAAACATGCCGAACAAAGTCTAATTCTCACACAGGTCTGTCCCAGGGTGTGGCTCTCTCGGTGTGTGCGCATGTCATTATTTATGACTCACATCTGTGGATCTATGCGAGGTTAATCAACTATGTTCCTTTATGTGCCTGCATTTAAGTGTGTGTTGACAAGCCCATATGAGTACACACACTGAGACAGGAACATCATTTGCATTCAGGTTGCAACTGGATTTTCTGCCCGACCTCACTGACATTGTAAATAAACAAGTCAAACTTGTGCATATATTTGGATCAGTTTGAAACTAAAGTACATTTCTGGTGTTTGTATATGTATTATTTACTGTGGCCCTTGATAATCTGATCATCTTTATGTTTAAGTGGAGACAGGATTGTGAAATATTTGACAAATTGTACAGTATTTACTTTATCCTTTTCTCCTCCTCCTCCTTCTAAAACCTTTTTCCTCCAGCTTCCAGTTCCTCTCTCTCCCTCTTTATCCCTTCAAACATAAACATGATCACTGCATTTTAAGATTAGTCAGAAAATGTAACCAAGCCTTGAAAAAAGATTTTTATTGCATAAAAATACAGACTACCAAAATAATCAATTCATACTACAGCAGAACAGCTGGGTGATTTCCAGAAGTCTATGGATGTTAATAGAACATTCTCTGTAGTACATAATATACCCATACAGTGACCAATAATATCTGAAAAAGCTGGTGTTGAGAAATTCATGCTCATTTTTCACCTCACCTTTGAGACATACAGACAGTATAAATCTGCCTGAATCTCTCCAGATTCTCAGTTCAAACTTCCACCAATTCATAAAGTTATTTATGCAGCAATTTCCTGCGTAAAAAAACTTGAAAGACTCTTAGATGATAAAAGCATGGGATGAGTTTTGTGGACTTTGACTACTTCTCTAAGATCATTTATCACTTCTCTTTTTTCATTCAACAGTCAAATTATCTTTCCTCAGAACTCTTTCATGTAATATAACAATATAGCTTGTCTTGTTTGGGCATGCATTTGGTCTTGGCATGAACAGAAATGTTGCTGTTGACTGGGATCAAGCGTGAGTAAGTAAAACCAGACTGAGCAGTTTGATTGGACATTCAACAACACAACACTGAAGAAGCCAAGGCACAAGTTTTACACAAAGTATGTCAGAAGATTGTACACCTTGGTCTCAGTTCTCATCATACCGGCAGATGGGTTAGCCAAAGAAGCATTATCAAGACTTATGAAGGCCTTTAGGAAATACATGATTGGTCATCTATCTGTGACTAAAAACCTCCTTTAAGGAAAGGCTTCTCTCTGACTGAACTACCTACTTTGAGGCAACAAAACATTAAAAACTGTTTTACACTTTTTTTAAATTTGCACGAGACAGATTAATGATCAAGCTCAATAGAAATTAATATGAATTTGCTTCCAGTTTAGCGTGACAAAGAAAAGAATGACTGAATCAACCATCACACACTGTGTCTGCTCATTGAGTGTATTATTATTATTAGTGTTCAGAACAGATACAAAGACAGCACAGCAAACTCCCACAGTTATACCCCTTTGGTAATAAGTAAATCAGAATAAAAAACCTCTGGAAATAAAAAGCAGATTAGGAATATTAAAAAAAAAAGAAAAAAAGGTACTAACACGACTTTTAAACAAAATTTCCATATGTATAGATTACATTCAGCTTCTGACTCCAAGCCTTTGCTTCTTTCATACCACATACAGAATAAAACACACACATTAAAGAAATAAGAAAAAATAATTATAACACATGGGAAAAAAGCAAATGATGATTAATGATTCCTTTTGCATCCTGTGCAATTTTTAGTCTAAACTGCTCTTTTACCAAGGTTTTAGGAAATCTACGCTTTACACATAATTACATCCCTTAGGTTAAGTGCACTTTGGTGATATTGCATTGAGAATTACAGGTAAAAAGTACAGATAAAATGAGGAATACATCTCACTCAAATGCGGAATGTGTAAAAACAGCATGGTAAAAACTATTTTGTATGATGCTGACTTAATCTAAAACAGAGGTCTGTACATTAAAGCAGATGGAGCATCCAATCACAGTTCACTTCCAGTAACAATCACCCCTTGCTTCTGGCTTCACTCTTGGATGTTAGAGGACAGTTTTCCCACTGCCAAACTAAATCTAACTGAATTGAGATATCGTGGATCTTTGTTGAAATGGCGTAAAACTGTCTAAAAATGTTCCATGGCCAGCACAGTTCCAGCTCAGAGTGGAAAGTGAAAATGTCTGTAATTGGGTGGTTGTACAGGTTTAGTCTTAGTCTAAGCAGAGGAATAGATGTATTTGGTCTTGGCCAGGCCGCTCAGCTCATCCTCGTAGCGTGGCAGGCAGCAGAAGAGGATGGCACAGCCGATGCAGAGGATGGTGGCGCCCCAGCCAAAGCCATAGGCCCAGGTGTAGTAATAGTGGCCCTCGAAGATCAACTCGTTAAATTTGCAGGGGTAGATGATCAGAGCGATGACTTGGAGAACCACTGCAGAGAGATAGAGAGAGGTGACATTATAGTCAGCCATGCAGCCGACTGGACACGGACAGCAGGGTGTGGAAAATACCTTCACATGACTGTGTAAGTGTTACATCAACATACTGACATCTGTGATATCGACGCGAGTCAGTATTAGCAGACAGCGATCAAATCAGTCACTGACGGTTGCTTCTTACAATTAAGAATCATTCTCTAGAAAGGTGTGACACTGACTGTGACAGTAGCCCTTTCTGCCCTCAAGCAAAGGCAGAGCAGGCAGTGAGTCAGGTGTGATACTTCATCCCCACACAAACCTTTCTTTAATCACAGAGGTTTGATTTAATTAGAAACACCCTGACATTTTTTTTTAATTATTTACTTAAAGCCTTTTTGCCATGTGAGGTCAGGAGTATGTCACTAGTGACCTGACAGGAGTTAAAAGGACAATAGTGACTTTATTTTAGCCCATTTGCTACATATATTCCACATTACTGCTCACTATTTTCCAATGAAAAGTGGTTTAGACTATTGTGAGCGCATTTCCCTGCCTTCCAGACAGCCATTGCTTTCAGTTCATGTCAGTATGGTATGAAAAGAAACCCGTTGAGAAAAATCCCCAAGATGTAACTCACCAATTATTTTAACCATCATTTATGTTTTAACAGTTTCCATGCGACTTTAAATTACTGAGAAGCAAAAGAATGCCAGAATATTTTATGTCAAATCTCAAAACTTCTTAACCACACTGACAAGCTGGTATAGGTCAGTCATTACAAACGAATAGAAAAAAAAGAAAGTTTGTCTAAATGCACAAAACTTTCTTCTAAATATACCTGGATACATTTAGGAAATGTGTCTAGAATATTTCTATTTGATTGAATGGTGCAGCCATAAAAACATTGAGTCTTGCGTTAAAGCTTCAGTGAAGAGCTACAACAAGCCCATTCAGAATATACTGTATGTGATACGGTCAAATAGTCCGCTTAAAGGAACAAGAAGTTCTTCATCATTGTGTTATGGCACTTTTTGGAAAAAGGATAGCACTGCACTTTCATCACATTAACAAGCACAAATTGGATTATATCAATAAATGTGGTACAATGATCTTGGATGATTCTTATGATCAAATGATTGCTGTGCTGGTGAGATGAAAGCACTACCGAGGGATACTGTTAAGTATACTTCTAATCCAATTATTACTGTCTCATCTTTATCCTTCTTTTTCTGACCAATACACGCCAAATGTCTCTGTGGCTACAGCAGTGTGGAGCCAATGCAAACTATAATCAACTGCCTCCGGCAAATTTAAAACAGACGTCTAAGTACCTGGGAATTGTGTATGTAATGTATCGTTGCGTGTGTCTGGCTCTATCCCATGTTCATGACTCTCTGTGGGGTGAGTCACTCACATAAACAGACTAAACCAGCTGTTTCCATGGTCACACCACAACCTCGCCCTTCCCTCCTCCCGTAGTGACCGTCTAACTCTCTTTCTGCTTCCTCCACTCCCTTTCACTCTTACTCCTCTTTTTCATGTCAAACCTTCGCACATCATCGTACTGTATTCACTCCCCCTTGAAATCTATCTCTTCTAAGGAAAGCTTGAATTTAACATTGCCTGGTTCTCTTTAACTCCTCTGTTCCTCCACATTCTGTTAACCTTTCGCTCTCTGCCTAGCCTTGATGTCTTGTTTTTTTTGCTGGATCATGATCGGCAAAGACATGACACAAAACTACCTTCCACATGGACTTGTAAAATTAATTTTAATAGTTCGGTTCAGAAAAGAATATAAAAACCATACAATTTGCACTTGACACTCGGACTAGGTATGAAAACTCATTCCTATTTTGGTACAATCAAAATGTGTATGTAGAAACAAGAATTTTAACTTTTAATTAGAGAAAGTTTCAGATAGTCTTGTTTACTTATTCTTTAATTAGATATTTACTGATTCAAATCCTTCTGAATTCAATTTCATGTATGGCTGCTTGTGTTTAGACAACATTTGACATTCAAGCACTTTTTACTGGTGGTATCAAATCATGCAGATAGTTTAGGTTTTACGTACTGGCAGGTTTGAGGTTCTGCCTCTTTGATTTCTGCCACCATCACAATACAAACACATTTGGCTTGTGTGGCTTAAAACGTTAAAAGAATATTTTTTGAATAATTCAACAACAACATGTATTTTTTCATGTATTATGTTCTATTAACATCCATCATGTATATATTTCTTCAGTACAGAGTAGTCCCAATAAAAACTGTCCACAGTGAGGCGGCCAGTTAAGTGTGAAAAGTGAGAAAATATTATTACAATCTTTGCTCTGAGGCTGTTTTCTGAAATTCCAGTTAAGTTGCCAAACCCTTTCAAATGCAAGCATAAACATGTTCTGAGAATGGAACATCAGTACTGTTAAGACTTGAGGTGTCTTTGCTTCAGTTAATCTTCTTTACGTGTTAATCTTTGTGTACTAACTGCTGATTTAATTTCCTAACAAAGTACAACTGAAACATGGGGATTTTGGCTATTCTCTGTAACTGCCAACACCTGACTCTGCTTCAGACATCTCTAATATCCAAATTGGTGGTCATACAAGCAGATATTTCTAATGTTTGCATATGAGTTCGTCAGCGTGTGTGTATCTTACCAACAATGATCAACAGTGCTCCTATTAGGGGCAGAAGAGTGATGTTTAACGTGCAGCACAAAGCCACACAGGAGATGATGAAGGCGATGATGAGGATGATGAGGGCGATGATCATCAGAGCAGCGACTGCCTGGGCCCAAGCTGGAGTATGAACAGAAACAAACATACAAATTAGTTAACAGTGTTATTTGTGGTAAAGATGCAAATACAACATTATTTTTCACAAAGTATTGATAAAGAAAACTAAAGATGATTTTAGGTGCATTACTAATACAGGTTTTACATAGCATGTATTTTGCTCTTTTCTTGGTTATACTGCTATTACGAGTTTTTATTCCCATTTTTGAGTCTTCTTTAATGCAATGTGTGTACATGTTCTTCAGCCATTGTTGCAGCTCTGATCGTTCTCACCACCAACAGCATGGACTCATGACGGCACATTCCAAAACGTTAGTGAGATCAAGCTGATAGAGAGAGAGAGAGAGAGAGAGAGAGAGAGCGGCTAAGAGAACCCCGCCACACACATAACAACACTTTCCCTCTCTTTGTCACTCTGTGACGTCTGCAGACATGGCCTCTTTAATTACTGAGGAACTTTTACCGATACAGTCTGAAACAGGCAACTCCCAGCATGCGTGGTTGTAGATCTTTGGGCCGAAAACCATATGTTTTCAGATTAAGTGTACTGCACTCTTTGTACACGCCATCATATGAGACAAAAAAGTTGAGATAAAATGTGTTTTAGTGGGGTAGTTGCTGCTGTATAAAGAGAAGATTTTACTGTGTGAAATAATCTCTGTTAGGAAACATTTTATGCCTCTGCAAACATATTTGCTTATGTGTTTATTGTGTTCTAACAGGTTTCAGATACCAGGCCTATGCATTAAGGTTTTCAACATGTAAATGCTGCATGCAAATTTCAAACAAACACTAATGCAGATAATCCGGACGGATTTTATAAAGTAAGACTACAGCCAAGCCCAGTGTGCATTTTCAACGTGCAGTCACACCCAATACACTGTTACTGGAACAACCACACCCTAAATTGTTCACACTGTCTGCATGTGTGTGTTTGTGTGTGTAGTCACTAGTCAGGTAGTGTCCTACCTGCCTCAGCCCGAGGTGTTTTCTTATCATGATCTCACTGACACACAACTAGTTCTCCCTGATGAAGACGCGGGAAGTAAAACCTACTAACCTTGTCATGATATCAGAGTTACTCTCTGTTTCTGTTTATTAGTAATTAAGTTATAAAAAAAATGTAAATGTATGTCATCAGACCAGAGTAAATTCAAGCAAAATCATGCACCATTGTGTTTTGTTTTAACTTTCCCTCTTCAATATTAGATTGTCTATCAATAGAAAATGTAAATTATATCAGCCTTTCCCACAAAACATGAACGCCACATAATAGTGACCATATAATGGAAACCGGCATATCATGAAACTTCAGTGAAGGTTTTGTCAGATTATTTCTGTTTAAAGCATAAGGATGTTGTTGTTCTCCCAAAATGAAAACCAAATGCTGAACATAATTATCTTACCAATCCAGCATTCTGTAGTTTTATGACACAGTCATAATCCCTCATCTGCGTTGTGGTGTGTTTAAAAATTATTTTAATTTTGTAAAAGTGGTATGGGGAAGGATGTTTGGGCTCTTAATTAGAGACAGTGATTTAACCTTTGAACTTATAAGGTCCAATGTGTAGGAATTTCTCCCATCTAGCGTTGAGATGTTTTCACCTCCATGTTTCCTTCTTCCTATGCTTCAAATTTGCCGGGGCCGGGAAGCGACGATACCCATTACCAGCATTAGCAGCACCTGTGAGTTTATCATGTGACAGCAGAAACGCAAAAGGCGGAGCAGTATGTCCTGTATGTCCCCAAATCAACCAGAATCGACCTCGTATTTCAAAAGCCAATCACAGCATGACATCCAGGTTTTAAATCTGTTCTCTCCTCTACGGCTGTCAGTTGTCATTTCAGGCAAGAGTTCGACCATCCTCCTCCCCTTACACCTCCAGGCATCTTCACCCACAGGACTCTCGGCTTTCTTCAGGCTGACAGCTTCCTTCGACTCCTTCGTTCTGGTCTTCGTCCCCTTTTACCGCCACCACCAGTGTCTAGACTCCATCGGGGATATGTCCGGGTTTTCATAACCCTTTAAAATCTATACATTTTATACGATGGAGTCTAATCTCCAAAGATTATGTACATTTCATATTTTGCATCTGTAACTTACAAATAAGTCTTGCATATCTGCAAAGAATTCTCTCCTGATTGAAATGTGTTTGTTCTACAACTGTGGAGTTGTCTTTTAAACCTTAAGCGCTGGTCTTACATTCAAGGAAAATATTCATCAAACCTCTAAGAAAAAAGTTTCACGCTGGCAGCAGGGATCAACTCAACAACCTGTGCTTTCCTTGAAAAGACTTGAATGGTACTCTCTCTTTCAATTCAATTGAAAAGCTGTAAGTGAAAAAAATACACTGACTGGATATCTGTTTTTTTGGCTAATCCAGTAATTTAAAATCATATTAAAATGTTGCTAGCCAGCTGTCAAATTAACGACAATTTGGTTGACTGGAATATCGTCATATCACCCTTCCCTTGAGCAATGATTCAGGCTTTTTGCCAATGACACGCTCATGCCAGAACATGAAAACATGTTTTTTCCTGCAGTTCCTTTGAATATAGCTTCCTAACGTTTACTGGGAGTGGCCTTAACAACATGACAGGGAGTCTGTTTGGTCCGATGCCAATATTCAGTATTCACATCCGCACTCATCAGCTGTACTGGTCATGTTTGTTTCCTCAGTTTTCAGTTCACCAACATATTCCCACAAGCATTTAGACCAGAGCCGTGGCTCAAGAATGCTCAGAGGAACATCAGGGCAAAAATGAACCAGAGATTCCGCCAGAAGTTTTTTTGGCAGCTGTAGTCGTCTTTTGTTTAATCACTTGAGTCCTACTGAGACACGGCCAAAACAGTAGCAAAGGACAGTTCGGACAAAGAACAAAACTACTCGATCTGAAACTTCAAATGAGGGCAGAAAATGCCTGAAAAATACTTTTTACATTATGGAAAATAAATAAAAACATTTGTGTTTTAGCCTCTTTAGTTCCCTTTCATATTTGTCTGAAATGCTGCTGTCACTGAGCCACGACTACTATAGTACTACTGTAATTAGTAATTAGTTATAGACATATAGAGTACTTTCTAAATTAATCCTAAATTAATCAAAAACAGTAAAAAAAAAAAAAAGACATCATTAAATGTCTTGTTTACAGTCCAAATCCTCCCAGAATTCAATTTGCTATCATGTTATTATACCCAGAAAAGCAGCAAATGATCACATTTGAGAACCTGGAAACCATCAAATCTTTGCTGTTTTCTTTAAAAAATGACCTAAACATTTATCAAAATATCTGCAGATTGATTTTCTTTCGAACGATTAATCGATTAAATCAATAAGTTAACTAAAATAATTGATATAATAATTGATACGTGTACTAGAGCTTATTAGAGGTTAACAAAAGCTCAATTCACTCACAGTCAGCCACTCAAGTGAAGTTGAGATTTGACAGGCTAGCACTCAGGTTATGTAATGACTTAAAAGAATGCAGAGTCTCTAGCAGCCCTAAAATATTTAGGAATGTTAGGACATTAGAGCTCTGATAGAAGCATTCATACCATTGCCCATGTCTCAGGGAACATGTTTTACAGAACTCAATATGGAGCTAAGTTCCATTAGCATTGCGAGCCAACTCCCACAGAGTCTGATAAGAGCAACAATTCAGTCTTTGTTGTTGAGTGTGGGTGTAGAATAACACAAATACAACCTGAGGAGGAGAGAGTGAGAGAACAGAAGTCTGCTCTGTTACAGTTATTGTTTAACATAATTTCATCTGTCTGTGAGTTAATGTGTTTTTGGTTGGACCTCTACACTGAAGGAAAATCTCATTAGTTAGTTTGTCTATAAACAGCCACATCTGTGTTAACAGGTCTGACAGACAGGCATCTTAAAATCTGCTTCTCATCATTCAGGAGTGTAGGTCACAACCTATTTAAAATATTCTAAATCTGCCTAAGGTGTTCTGTGAGTTCTGGTTCCCGTTTGCCCCCAGCAAACTGGTACAAACTCTCAGTGAGCATTTTTATTAGAATTAAGTGTTTTTAAAGCTCAATTGTGTTCGTACAAAGACTCCCTTACAAGTATCCATAGACATCTCAGATATTATTATTAGTGTTATTAGAAGTAGTTGCTGTAAAAGTAGTACTGCACTTTACTCATAGTGCGGTATTGGTGTCAGCAAGGTAAAACATAAGTAGCTGTAGTAGCAGCATACATGTCCTGCTTTCTTGCCTGTAAAAACAATAGTTTTATAAAAGTAAAGCATAAACACAGCGACAGGACGACTTCCTGTATAGGCTACTGGCTGGGATTGTGCTGGGACGCTGTCACAGTTTGATAAGATTTTACCCAGCGTGTTATTGAACCCTTCTGATATGACACGGGCCTGCATCCCATATTAAATCACTATGTATACTTAAATCAGATTAAAGAAGAAAATGTGTAATATTTCCTGGCAGTGGGAGGTTTCAGAGCAGCTATGCTTATGTATTACAATCTGTTGTATAGCAGGACTTTTTAATTGAAAGTATTTTGACAGGTAGGCTACAGACAAGTGTCCAATTGAAATAGATTATTTAATTGGCTCTAACTGCACAGTATCAACATGGGGTGCTCCTCTTTGAATTGCTTCTTTGAAAGGTTTCTTTCAGTTTTTCCTTGTTGGAGCCATTCATGTTGTTGGTCTGTAAAGCCCACTGAAACACTGTATGTGATACTGGGCCACACAACTAAAGCTATAACTTCAAATAGGCATGCCAAATTCAGAGTTAACTTGGAGAAGAGGCTGTTGGGGCTTTTTATACAGCACCCTCCCCTCCTATTTCCTCTATTTGCTGGAAATGATAAAAAGCGGGCGAATCGAGACCAAAGTTCAGTCCGCCTGACCGACTCAGGGTGTTGTAGGCCTCAGTCCACCCCACCTCCCCTCAGCCTGGAGTTTTTGGTTGTAGTCAGAGGTCGAGTCCTTCAAGTTACAATATGTGAATGTTGAATTTTACACCCCAGCGACACATACACAGACTCAGGTCATGTTACCACTGGCTGTATTAGCTCATGTACTCCCTTTTTTTCCATGCCATTCGCTGTATGGTCTTATTGTTCAGCAGGACCTACATTATGTTTCATGCGTAGTGTAAAAGGACACTTACAGAACTCCATGAGCGACTTGCAGTCCCAGTTGTCATTCCTGCCTCGGCACTGTTGCCACATACTGGCGTAGTGAGACTTGGCGTTCTCATCCTCGACCCATCCCGAGGTAGCGGCGATGGCGATGATGTCAAAAATAATGGCGAAGAGCAGCAGCAGGGGCACGATCCACCTGCATCGGGGGTAGGCGATCCCACAGCGAAACATGACCGACGATCGGAGTGTGTGGAGCGGGTTAGAGAGAAGGACGAGCTGTGGGGCGAAACACTAGTGTAGCGGTGTAGTCCGTTCGATTATATAGCCTAGTATCCTGTGCGTCTTTGCGGGAAGAGTGTCAGTAGATAAGGTGTGGAACTAGATAAAAATGCCCCACCCGAGTGTGTGTCATGCAACCTGTTTTGGGACCTAAGGGCTGGGCTTGTCTGGCAATAAAAGCTGATCTGGCCCAGCCCCGTTCACTGTGTCATATTACACCCAGAAAAAAACTGCAACTGTTGATGCGGCTGTTTAACCTGAACCCTGACTCCCAGCAGTGACTTTTGATAATAGTAAACCTGGAAATGTAATTAGGTTGAGGATTACAACAGGTAGCTATGGACCAGGCAGTCAGTGGGAGGGGTGTAAGAGGAAAGAAGAGAAAGATATATAAGATGATGCGCTACATAAAGTCACCACAAGATGGCAGCCCAGCTCACTCTTAACAACAAGAAAACCCATTATCTATTATTTACACAATTATTGTAAGCTATTTCTCCAGTTCTCTCTTTACAACAAAGGCCCGATATATATTTCGAACCATATAAATCTCAAATAGGTACTGACTTGTGCTTGCCGAGGTTCAATACCAACATTGGTATTTTTCCTTTAGATTCTGTGGTTCAAGAAATATGTGTCCTGTTATGCCCCGATACGCCCTGCTACACCCTGCAGTGCCCTGCTACGCCATGAACTAGTACAACTAGGCTACTCTTTCTAGTCATAGTTCCATTATCTTTATTGTGACTATAATTGCCACTGTTCATCACACCCCCAACCGGCACCGTCAGACAACCTTGTTATATACCTCTTGTTATGATTTGATACTATAAATACAATTGAATTGAATTGAAGAAATACCATTGCATCTTGAGAAAATAACTAACTACTACAGTTTTAGAAAGAAAGTTAGATTGTGGCTCATGAAATTTGGAAGTATAAGCTCAGCATTTTAGTTCATTTTAGTTCAGCATTTTAGTTCATTTGTATGTAATTTATTACTGATTATTAAACTGATAATGGTATGGATTGTTTTATTTAGGCTGTGGCAGACCAAGAGACATTACATAACAATGATTATATGATGGCGAAAAATAACACTTGCACAGCCATAATAATAATAATAGTAATATAATAATAATAGTAATATATTTATTTATATAGAACTTATCAAAACAAAGTTACAAAGTGCTTCACATAAGACAATATCATATAAAACACAGCATAGAAACACATAAAAACACAGCAATAAAAGAATAAAAGTACTAAAATGAACCACATAAAAAAATAAAACTAAATGGCAGAACCCATAAACAGAAGAAAAACTAGAATCAGATGAAATCAGGGGAGGGGGTGCGATACAATTATTTTTTAAGCTTAGATTTAAAAGAAGCCACTGACTCATTCTGTCATATTTGTTTTATTTCTTAATGTTTTGATTTGGAGTGACTTTATTGTTGATGATGCATATTAATGATGCCACCCATAGGCACCTAGATGACTGCATCAATGCTGTCTTTACATTGAGGACCACAATGGAAATAAGTCTTGACATGTGTGCGACTGGCGTTCGTCTCTCTCTCTCTCTCTCTCTCTCATTGTGCCGACTAAACTAAACTAAAGAAGAAAGCGACACAAATGAAATGAAAAACCTGAATAATCTTTTGCACACACTTCACACCCTTTGGTTTTGCCGATTAAAGTGCAGTATTTTTAGCTTCTAATAAACACTGCTATCTGCAGACACAAGACACTAGACCCGCCAACCAATTTAGATCCCTCATGTTCAATTTTTGTTATTATTATTTTGTCTCAATTTACTTTATAGTAAGCATTTATGTTGGTTTATATTATTGTATTCAGTGGCTTTTATTTTTTGTAAATAGATGTTAATAATGTATATAGCTGTACATGTACTTGTACTGCTGCTGTGACACTTGAGATCAATAACATTTATTTTAACTTATGCTAAATGAGTGGTGTTATGCACACATGCAGATTTTGCAAACAGGACACAGAGGGTAACTCGATGATGTGAATCAAATGCTCACCACATGTCAACCCACCTAACCACCTAACCACCATGAAAACACCAAATGAGGGAAAATCTTTTGGCAGAATGGCAAACATCTGGAGACAATATGTGGTGCTTCATAACAGTGAATAACAGAACAACTCTCATGAAAAGCTGACAGTGATTATACTGGGATAAATCTGACACTTTCTGATTCACAGTTTTAAGCCCTTATAGTTAAAAAAAAAAACTGACGCAATATCTCAAAGAAAACCCATAAGAGCCCACTGAGTCTCACCAGATGACATCATCAATTCGAGGTGTATAGCACAATTTTAATTTGTTTATTTAGGTGGATTTTCCTTTTACTATTGAGAGTAGCTGGTACTGTATGTAAGCCCTTGTTTTAGGTGTCAGGCGAGAAATGCAAACCAGCTCACATCAGTTATTCTTTGAAAGAAGAGATTAGAGTATACATATGTATTTGTGTTTTTGTCTTTGTATATATGAAACAATACAGGTTGAATAAATAAATGATACTGTATAATAATACAGGATATGCCACAGAACACCTATCGATAAAGTTTTGAGATCTTAAAACCACTGCTTGTGTAAAAGTTATATTCCAAGGACATTTTCTTTTTGAAATAATGAGAAATAAATACGAGGACACTGAAAACTGAAACTGATAATGGTATGGAATGTTTTATTTGGGCTGTGGCGGCCCAAGAGATATTACATAACAATGATTATATGATGGCGAAAAATAACACTTGCATAGCCATGGATATAATACTATTTTGGGGGAGAAATACAAAAGATAACATGACAAAAAAAAACAATAATAAAAGTTGTAATGCAGAGTTTGTGCTAAGGGCGTCTTTTGAACATCTTCATATAACCCAGGGAGTCATAATAATTATTATTATTTGGCATTATAAAGTTTACAATATTTAATGGTTTTAAAGGGTATGCACAAAAACAACTCAAGTTGAGTTGAATACCTGAATGCAATTGTACGTGTCGTCAGTCTCTTTATTTTCAATTGCAGTTTCTAGCAGGCACAGAGTTCCAACCATCAGTCAAAGCTGGCCAAGAGTAACAGTAAGGATAGAATAACTTTTATGTAATAAATCGGATGACTTCTTGACCTGTGAATAGCATGTCTCTCCTTCATTTAAATGGTGATTATCCAAAAAAAATAACATCAATCAAAGTTTGGAGAAAAAAAAAAGATTTCCTACTCACCTTCCTGAATTCTTTCCCATTCAAATGTCAAGGATAATCAGAATTGATGGTCCACCTTATTCAGGGTTGATATAGTGGTTTTATCAAACTGCCAACTACCATGGGATGTTTTCACATTCAGTTTTAACTTCCTGTCTGGGTTAAGACATGGAAATTGCTCTCCCTTGATCTCAGCTTCAGTCAACACAGGCTTTATGTCATCTAGTATAGCCCTCTGTCGTCCGCTCTTCCTGCTGTCCCTGTCCTTACTTCCGCTCAACAAGATGCCTGGAATCACACTGTAAAAAATCCTTTATCTAAAGCCTGGCTTCAGCTACTGTATGCTGGCACAGGTGGTGCTTTCAGGCTTCATTCGTTCATTTTATTTTGCTGACAGGCTCGTGCATGATCTGTTTACATGTGATATCTTTTACTCAGACCCCCACACCTTTTTCCTATTCTGCTCTGCTTCCTTCTTTTCCTCTGTGTCCCCTGCTTGCTGTTAGCCTCATGTATATTATATTAATGTCATACCAGTAACAAGCTGACTAGTAAGTCTTTTTCATACACAGATTTTAGACCAGCATGTTCATGCACACAGACAAGTTTAAGCGAGAAATGCAAACCAGCTCACATCAGTTATTCTTTGAAAGAAGAGATTAGAGTATACATATGTATTTGTGTTTTTGTCTTTGTATATATGAAACAATACAGGTTGAATAAATGCATGCAGCATGTTCATGCACACAGACAAGTTTAAGTACTGAATAAACGGTGGTTTTAAATGAGTGGACCGAGGTTAGCTCCAGGGGGACTGAAATGTCAATAAGGCTATAAGCTTCGAAATTAGTCCGATGCTGTCAAGTGTGGGCTGTGAACTTGGCAACTTCATTCCGTTGCAAGTGTAAGAAAATAATTGTTCACAGTTTTCTGTTCCCAACAGCGTCAATTATTCACAACCTTGATCCCACCATTGAGTTAAGTACATTCTGAGAAGAAAACACAGAGCAAGCACTTATTTTCCTGCTCCAATTGCAGTTTTTACCAGTCCACTGTAACTGTAAAACTTTGGGTGTAACATCTCTCCATCTCCCGATTCCCCATTTGAGATGACATGCAAACTCATGGGATAGCGGTGTCCCGGCTGACTCTTCTGCTGGAGCCCTGGCATAGAACAACCAACCTGTACAAGTTCAGTATGACCACCAGGAAGTTCTTGATGGCAAAGAACACCAACATCTGGTGGAAGACTTCATAGTAGGTCATAACAGTGAGCCTGACCACCAGGAAAGGCCCGTCCTGGATAAACAAGGCCTCCAAGATGCTCCACATATCTGTGCTGTGCTTAGTCATGAGGGACATCTCCTGGACCCCATGCTCACCCTCACTGTCTGGCTTGGAGTTCACCACTTATTGAATTAAAAAGACAAAAAACAGAAGGGGGAGGGACAGAAGAACAAACCGTTTGTTTAGTTGTTTTAACCTGCATTTAAAAACCTAACAAGGGACAGTAGTTGCAAATTAGATATAGCTAGATGCCCTGTACACATTACATCTGTTGAACTGCATATCCCTATGTAACAGTGTTTATTGTTACTTTTAAATAAACAAAAATAGGCCTACAATTAGCCTAACATAGTCCTTGATTCTTGTTTAACTAATGGTCCTCTTCCACAAGTCAAGATAAAGGCCTTTTATTATAGTATGAAGCCATGCATTTGATTTTTTTTTTTTTTAAGTTTAGAGGTAGGCCTATCATTAACATGAGACTACAACACAATGGATGATTTTTTTTCAAGTTTTTTTAAATGTAGTTGATAGAACAAAACTATAGGTCCATTTAGTAGCAGTAAGTAATTATTGGCTTGAGAGAGTTACCTTGAAAGTGTATTAATTCAGGAAAGATCAAGGTTCACCGTTTTGCTACAGTTGACAGACATGTTTCCTTGAAACGGTGTGCAGCGGGCTTTTAGGTCCGTTTTCTCTCATTTGGTGGGTTTGTTTTGGACGTGTTGTGTTACATAAATAAGCATGCTTAGTGACCCAAATCAAACACACCCACGATGTTACTGGATCTGGCATAACGTAACATGCTAAATGCTAATCTCATGGATCCTACAGGTGACTACCGCGTTCACTGAGGAACATTTTAGGCTACCTTCAGTGAGGTGCGTGAGGCCTTTCTGCTGTTTGTGACTGCAGAGCCTCATTCAGATGAAAACATTTTGAATTTGATGAGCGCAGTGGGACAGAGAGGCTGAGTGGACTGGTTATACTGGGACAGAGAGACTGGGTGGACTGGTTATAACCTACTACTGGGACAGAGAGACTGGGTGGACTGGTTATAGCCTACTGGGACAGAGAGACTGGGTGGACTGGTTATACTGGGACTAGCCTACTACTGGGACAGAGAGACTGGGTGGACTGGTTATAGCCTACTGGGACAGAAAGACTGGGTGGACTGGTTATACTGGGACAAAGAGACTGTGTGGATTGGTTATACTGGGACAGAGAGACTGGGTGGACTGGTTATACTGGGTCAGAGAGACTGTGTGGATTGGTTATACTGGGGCAGAGAGACTGGGGTAGACTGCTTGTTTTGAGAACAAACGAGCAGAGAAGTTGAACCTAGCAGACTGGAGGACTTTGCGGTGTGTGTGTGTGTGTGTGTGTGTGTGCGTGTTTGTTTGTTGCTCTGTGGTGTAGATTGTGTAGTCTCTATTTTTGCTTTAATAGCCGACAGGTGACGTGCTAAGGTAGTTGTCTGAAAGGAAATGTGCCCCTGGTCGCGGGAGCGCACATGCATTCAGGGAATTACATTACTCACATTACTACGCGATTTCACTTACGTATGCCAAAAGAGCAGGATGACAGGACAACTGTTTAATAGCCAAAACATTGTCACAGTACCCTCTAGTAATAGGCAGTGTGACAACCAACCCGTGGGACAACCAACCCCGGTCTCCCCCTCATCTATTAAAATAAATGGTTTATATAGGCTAAGCTGCTCATTATGTCATTTAAAAGTTTTGCCTTTTTTCTGGTTAATTCAGAAGTGAGGCTACAAAGGCTTTTACTTGAATGCAATATTCTAGTACTCTTCAATCCCTCCTTTTATTTGTATCTTAGTACATTTTTACACAAGTACTTTTACTTGAGTAAAATCTATCTAGAGTAACAGTACTTGAGTGCAATATTCTAGTACTCGATGATGAACATGAACATGCTGAACTTGTATGTCAACACTTTCTCTGTTTACATAGCCTTCAAACATACACCCAAAGACACACCCACATGAGCAGACACAAACAAACTGCACAGACTATCACACAGAAAATCCGCTTCCTTTGTAAACACAACAGACCACTGTGCATTTAAGCTCTAAGTGCTCTTAATGCATTATAATGGTAAACCTGCACATGAAGGTATCACTATCAGGAATCTCAGCATCTATTTGTAAATTATTCATCATTGGGTTGTTAATAATTTAATCATTAGTGGGAGTTGTATAAGTCGAGAACAAAGATGTGCTGTTTCTAATTATGTTATAATGTTCTGTCTTTCTTTCTTTTTTTCTTTCATGAAACACTATCCTTTGTTCCCTCAGACTTGGGCAGGCTGGTTGACATTTTTCTCAGTATAATACGTTGCAGAAAGACATCTGCGAGTTGGGTCTTGCCTTATAATGGCTTTCTCTTATCAGCCAAGTTGAGAATTGGAGACTTTGTCAGTCCAAATCTACTTATATAATGAACATGTAAGACTGGATTTCCTCCTAAAGACCGTCAACATTTATACAAACTCCTTAAGTACACCCTTTATTTTGTGGTTAAGTCTGTTTTTAGAACTATAAATCTGAAAGTACGGGACATTACCATGGCTTGGGAAGTGAAAATAGATCTTCGGGTTAAAATTTGATGAAGCTGGAGATAGAGGAGCAAGGGATTTCAGTTGAACTACTTTTCACTGTTTACTTACAGCACTGGCCTGGACGCTGCCGACTAAACACATTGTTTGGATCGTCCCACATTGGGAAGAGGTTATGTTCAACAAAACACGCCTGTATCTGCTTTAATAAGCACCAAAGTTATTGGTTTAAGACACAAACTGACCAGCCAGATGTAATGGGAACTGCAGCATGCTCCAGGTCCATACAGCTAAGATGATGTAGACCAGCTGAGGGCTGTTCTCTCTGGAAAAGACGTCAGTCCTGTGAGTTTCAATAAATGTTAAAGGAATGCAGCTTATTTCATATATTAACTGCATTGATATAATGTTGTGATGTGGGGACACAGATTAGGTAACTTCACCTTATAAGCATCTATTGTTTATACATAAGTATTATGCATCACAGAGTTTAGGAGACATATTCATAACCAACTATCAACATGATTAGCCACCCACTTGACATCTGACAGCGTCTCGCTAGTAAATTCAAGGATGTCTGCCGCAGTGCCAACAAAAATTAGGAGAAGCTGTGAGAGCTCGTCCCGCGTGACTCCGCCTCCCAGCGGAAGGAGCCACTTCCCTAAGATGAGGAGGATGAGCAGTATCTGATGGAGAGCCAGGATCCAGTCGTTAGAACATACAGACGATAACACCTGGTTAAAATGCTGTAAAAGGAAGAGAGATTGAAAGTTATTTATTTGTCAATAACGTGAGGGTTTTTCTTACGTTCCATGTTTCCCTTAGCATGCAGCTATAGCTCTCAGCTCATGCAATGCAATGCTACATGTTTCTGGTAGATATTATTGCGGCAAATGTCACAAATACATACTTTAATCTTTTAAAGAAAGGCTTATTAATTTCCTAAGACATCTGGGCACTGTAGGTAACAAAAAAGTGCATACAAAAGTGCAGTTGTTAGGGACTATTTGTGGGAATGCTGTTCTACAGAATTCGGTATTCATGGTAATGATCACAGTGCAACAATGTGGCTCATTAAAGGTCTATCACACAGTAATGAGCTATATCAGGCTTTTACAGCACATACAGTACTTATCACATTAATTTTTTTAAATGGGATTTGTTGACAAAAAATTTAAATACAGAATATCACCAGACTTATCCTTCAATGACTCCATTATGTTGCACAATGTGAACTTTGTGTTTCTAACTGAAACACAGTAAAGAGCTGAGGCATGCAGCCAGCTTATGGAGGTGTACAAATATTAGCTTTCTAACTCTCCTGGGCTAATGAGTGTGGTGGCGGTCCAACTGTTGTTTATTTAAGCCATTTAAAATGTTCCCCACTAACGGTTATTGGCCACACGGGTTTTGAGTATCTTAAGTTTTTTATTAATGGCAGAAAGTCTCAGCCCTTCGGACTTAGTAAATTGTTTTAAGTTTGCTTACTATGCTGCTCTACAGTTTGCATTGCTAGGTCTATTCTTAGGTCTCTCTTCATCTGAAGCGAAGCAAAAAGACATCTCTTCCTGTGACATCCGGTTTCAGTTAGATCAAGGTGAACGTTACCTTTTGTGTTCTTATTGATTTAAATGCTGCTGTTAGTCATGATACTTTATTAGTTTGTCAGAGAACGGGTACAGTGGGTGTTTTTCTTCCTATTTATGACTTTGCAAGTTCTTTGTATGCATTGCTGGTTGTTTGACTAGGTTTTCTGACCTGTGGAGTACCTCAAGGGTCAATTCTTGGATTTACATGCAGCTGTTATTGCACATTATTCATCTCTTATCATTCCTGGTGATATCCAGTTTTTGTGTTTTTAAAACCTGGTATCTCAAGTTCGCTATAATTGTCTTGCTGAAGTCAGTGTCTGGATGACTCATGTTTTCTTTTATTAAATCACAACTAAACAAAAATTCTTGTCCTGATCGGACCTTAAGTATTTGCCAGCATGTTAGATATTCACTTCTGGTTTTCTCAGTTACTGTATAAAACATTGTGAAGTTACACATACTTCTCTACTGACGTAGAAAGCCCTGCAGATTTTGAACAGCTCCCCCGGTGACTAAAGGCAGAAGACATTCAGAAACCTGTATCTCACTCAAAACAGCATGGATGTTTTTTTTTATCCAAGTTTGTATGTGTGTGGAAGCACCAGAGACACAAAATAACACTCCAAATCCCAGAAAAAAAGTGTTTTTTTCATAATATGGGCACTTTAAGCCTTTCTTCTATGCAAAAGAGGAGAGTGTTTGAACAAATCAACAATCATCCTTGATCCTTTTATTAGCCCAACTGGCTGAGTCTTTAAGTTCTGGCGAACTTGGCTAACCATCTCTATTGAAGATAATGGAGAGAGTGCAGCTCTTCCCAGAATCCAGGCCTGTATTTGTGGGAAGATTATTTGTCTCTCCCATTGGGGGATTCTTTCTGAATGATTTAACCCCTGGTGCTGCATCTGTCTTTCCCATCTTCTAATGTTCATGTTTTTCTCTTCTGCATTCACTTCAAAGTGGCAATCAGGGAATCTGTCCAAAACTCCAAACCTACTGAATGAGTAATTCTCCTCAGGAATTTCAAATTACCCCGATGCTGGTTTGTCAGATTTAGGATTTAGATAACCACCTCACACAAACACAACACTTTGCCACTGAATACAGTTGAGAGCTGGCGGAGTATCTTAGAATGAGAATACAGTTGCAAAGTATTTTCCAATTTTGACAGTGTGACAGTTAGGTTCCAAAATTAACTTTTTTTTGTCCACCAGCATTCAAATTATACAAGCCACTCAATAGATTACACAGTTTTTTGGCTGGTTAGTAAAGCAAATCTAACCGCCACTTGCATATTTTACCAGCATTTGGCTGGTAGATGGAACTAATTTTGGACCCTGGTGACAGTATATCATTTAGTTTTCTACAGCAATTTACAGGCATTTGAGAGCATCAGTCAATATGTTTACAACTCATCTTCATTCAGATTGTTGGCTCTCCATCCTTAAAAAAGGATAAATAGATACTGAGTATTTGTTTGAAACATGAACGTCTGCAAAAAGGAAGTTCCCAAAGCAGACAATGTGTTATTATGAGTAAGTTTCAAGGACTGTGCTCTTTATGAGTAGACTAGTTACATTAAAACCTGAACCATAAGCTACATTTTAAGGAAGATTGGAAAGATTTCCAATAGTTCAACATTTTGGAAGGTTTGCTTATAGGCTGTTTTGTTGAGAGTTGAGCAGATCGCTACCACTCTCATATGTCTGTTCAATATAAAGCTACAGGCAGCAGGCAGTAAGCTTGGCGAGTCTGATTTCCTGGCAGCGTCACATGGTGATGAGAAGAGCTGTGATTCACGATTTCGTTGAGAGCTTCCTGAGAAATCTATACTATTAACCCACATATTGTGTGCAATCCAGTCTGCAATGTACACTTGTGATTTAAAAGAAAAACATTATCGAAAAAACAACCTTGATCATCTTTGTTACGCTTGTTCCTTTCTGTTCTTTGTGGGCATATCGTAAAATGTTATACGAGGCATGTGAAATGAATCTTTCAGTCTGTCGCTCTTACCTTCAGGTAGTTTGTGAGGCTTCCGTTTCCCAGGGTCTTGTTCAGAGCGATCACCTTGCGCAGATTCTCCGAAGAAACAAGGTTTTTGCACTGAAAACAGTTGAAAGAGGCTTTTTTTTGTATAGTTAAAACTGAACGGCTTAAAAGCGAATGCAGAAGTTGAAGGAATCAATAAATGAAGGAATGATAAACTGTAGCTATGTATCCAAAGAGAGAGTTCTGCAACCCCTCCCTCCCACTCACCAACATCCGTCATTGAATTACATGTTTGGAAAGCATGGAAACTGTTGTTTTAAACACTGACTAAGTATTTGTGTTTCTGCCGTGAAGTACCTTAAGGTCGCTGAATTTGTCCTGCTGGTGGTGGAGCTCCAGGATCCAGATGGAGGGAATGATACTTATGAGAAACAGAAAGATAGGAGGAGAAAACCTGCAAGACAACCAACCCAACTTTAGCAACACAACTTCATAAAGATGTAATACAAACCTTAATTCCGTGTTAAAAAGTCAAGCATTGAGAAGTTATATAATTTTGGAAGCCAGGTTAATAAATATTAGAATTGTTTAGAGCTGAAACGATTAGTCAGTTGATTCACTGATCAACTGACTAATCGTTAATAGATAATTGATCTCCAAAGAATTAGTAATCATTTTAACCATTCAAGCAAAAATAAAATGCCAACAATATACACAAATATGAAGATTTACAGCTTTTGTTTGTCTTAAATACAATATATTTGGGTTTCAGACTGTAATATTTGAAGATAACTTTTAAAAAAACGTTAATTGAAAACACATAATATTGTTTACAGATTCAATTTAGACATGGAGGAAGTATGTTGGATCAGCTGGGTAAATGAAGTTGTAGGTTACCACCCCATTTACTGTCAGGGGACCGGGTTAGCCAATAACAGCGGAAGGGAAAGCAGGATGCAGGGTTTTTTTAGATTTAGGGCGGTGGGGGAAGGGATCAAAACTGGGAGAAGATGACAAAAGCTTAATTTATTCATGCAATATACTTTTCAAATATTCAACAAAAACAATATGTAGCAAACCAGGTTATTGAGAATAGTTTTACACACAAAAATAGAGTAGCCTACATTCAAGGTTAAATTGAACTCAAGCAAAATGAAATAATTTAATAATAATGTATTTAGTTTCTACATGCATCATCATCTTACCATTTGTAATCTTGTCCTTTTCGACTCTTTAGCGTTATTATCATTTCAACGACAAGCGGCAGAAAGAGGAAAGTCAGGAACCAGTAATTGTGATCTTTCTTCACCCATGTCACCCTCCAGACGCCGGTCAGAGAGACAAGGATAAATAACGCTCTGGTGATAACGGCAGATATAAAATCCAACATGCCGGCTGGGTGCAGGTCGGTATTGTGCACCGCAGATTCCCCCGTTATTCCTGAAAGTTAAAATCCTAGAGAGAGCCGTGGTTGCAGCTTCAAACGGGCTGGCTTCAAAAGTGAGCAAAAAAACAAAACTGTTGAATGAAGTTTTTCGAAAAAGTGCCCAAAGTTTAAGCCCCGCCTAGAAAGAAAGGCTCCTCCAGATTTACCTGACAGGGGACCAGATAGTAGACAGTGATGGCGCTGCAGGACACAAGGGTGCTGCTGTTACAGGTTATACGATAAAAATATAATATAATATTCAGAATGTATTTTAATGATTTATGGATGACATGGTACCGTCCAACGAATGTACAGAAGAGGGCAGCATCTCATCATCTGTTCATTCACCAGGAATTACAACATGACACGCACTTCCTCTGCTGCTGAATCTGTAATTTACGACTTCAAACTGTACCGTAAAGTATAATGACTAATAGCATGCACATTATCATTTCCAGTGTAGTGCTGATTCATTTCAGTGTCAGGGCCATGGATGTATTAAAGGTCCCATGGCATGAAAATTTCACTTTATGAGGTTTTTTAAAATTAATATGCGTTCCCCCAGCCTGCCTATGGTCCTCCAGTGGCTAGAAATGGTGATAGGTGTAAACCGAGCCCTGGGTATCCTGCTCTGCCTTTGAGAAAATGAAAGCTCAGATGGGCCAATCTGGAATCTTGCTCCTTATGAGGTCATAAGGAGCAAGGTTACCTCCCCTTTCTCTGCTTTGCCCGCCCAGAGAATTTGGCCCACCCATGAGAGAGAGACATCATGGCTTTCAAACGAGCAAAGTGGCAGTTGGTCAAGGCCTCCAAAGCATCCAAAGAGCACCATGTCATGGGACCTTTAAGACAACGGTCAGGGCTCGAGTCGACAGTAACGGTTGCCCAGATTGGGTTAATTGGCAACCATTTTGTGGCCTCTGTTGCCCTCTTTGCCGTGAAAAGATAGCTACAGGCAACGCAATTTTCTGTTTACGTTAACAGTGCATATTAAAATCCAGTGCTAGTATGGCACCGGTGCCTGGTATCTACCGGATGAAATAGCAACGCGGATTTCGGTGCCTCATTACGGTGCAACCTAAATGTCTGATGCTGCAAAAAAGCTTACATAAAACTGGTAAACCTTGTGGTGCATTCAAAGTTATTGCAAAATACCCTTTTCTCATCTGTTTTTCTTTTTTTAACAGCAATTTACTGGTGAAATAAGTTATTATTGTTAAAAGTTTATTACATTTATAATAATCATTTAAATTCCCCCTTTTTTGTGCTGATCTGAAAATTTATCCGATCCCTGACTCAAAACCGTGATCCGATCCGTGAGTTTTGTGATCCGTTGCACCCCTATTTGAGAGGGCTGGGAAATTATATTGCAAGCCATTATCTCATTGTTTTATTATTAAATTGTGTGGTATAGTTACATAAGAAATGAATATCTCCAAATATAGGCAGTTTAAAACATGGCAAACGTATCAGTTTCGGCAACCAAAAGCTGATGCCTGGTTGTCAAGTCGGCAACCACTTAAAAAGTTAGCGTTGAGCCCTGAGTGAAATCACGTGGAGGCCGTGGTGGAAGAAGTAGATAATTTAATTGTACATATTTAATATATATATATATGTGACGGGTCACAACTGTATGTGATGAAATGCAGCTCCACACTACTGTTGCTCCTACACATCAGAGGCAGCCAGGTGGATTACAGGGGTCTTTATTGCTTATTGCTCTGCAACACAGTACAGCAGTGGCATGTCAATCGCATTGGTCTCAGGATAACAGTAAAATTATTAATTATCCCGGACCATGCGGGGGAACGTAACCTACCACTGCGCTTCCCGCATCACTCTGTGTAGTTCCGTAAACACAATGTCATAACTACCACCGTGCCAATAGGTGGCAATGTTGCCCAGCTTTTGCCATAATTAAACCAAGTATATTCTACTCCGTTACATATATATATATATATATATATATATATATATATATATATATATATATACAACATATTTAATTTGAAGTTAAAGTAAGTCCTCAATTTAAAAAAAATTATCAGCATAATGCTCCTAAATTATCAAAGGTGAAAAGTCTGTTACATTACTATTATATTGTTGGATTATTAAAACTGATTTTGATGCATTTTGCTGTTGCTAGTCATGGTGAGGCTAATTTCAACTATTATGTAGACTGTAGGATAGTTTATCTCCCCATGCAGGAAATAACACATCAGACCAAGTCCTTGCTAAAACACACAACACTCTCTCTCTCTCTCTCTCTCTCTCTCTCTCTCTCTCTCTCTCTCTCGCAAGTCATTTTGCCCTACTTGGCTGCATGCTGAGTACATTTCTATTCATATCAATCTGGCCAGCCAGTGCAGGAGAGAGGAAACAGTAGAAAGGCCTGGGACCTTGGAAAGGAAACAGACTTTTCCTGTCTTTGTTCCAAAATGTCTATCATCATTTGGTTTGCATCACGTAAAATCACAATGAGATTGGAGAGAGTTACCAGCTGCATACGGGGGGGGGGGGAGAGTTCTGTTACATCCTGCGTAAAAATACATTGCAGGTTGAGTTTTTTAAGAAACCACTGGTGTATTTGTAAAACATGTCTCTATGAAGGTTTCTGGTTTCCAAGTGATTGAAGTCTAGAATAAACAACAGCAACTTAATCTGTCACAGAGTGAGAATCAGTCAGTCAGTCAGTCAATCAGTCAGTCAGTTATAAAGGGAAACAAACCCTCCTCTGTTGACTGCGACAGAACGGCCATCCAACATTATTCCACATGCCTGGTGTTACCCAGTGATTCTGTTTGAGGGGGTGCTGTTTAAGACTGTGTGGAGATGATAATGACAGAGATGGCCGAGGGGCTCTGGTCACTGATCACAGAACAGTGATTCCCTCCATGCTGCCGCTTCATTCAGCACCGCTACAAAGCTCATGTAGAGCTACACCATTTGCTGTTGTCAGCACAAAAATAATCTTTGTAACATAGAATAGAATAAAATATACCACAGCGGAGCAATGGATCCTCTGTGAGGTCATTGTTTGAAATATTGCTGGTTATACTGACTACAAAGGATGATAAGTATTAGACATATGACATAACTGAAAACTATTTATATAATTAAGGAACTAAGGGAGGCAAAAATAAAATTAAAACTGCTTCTTATGTTTACACACAACAAAAAAAGATCATGTAGCTCTTAATTAGGTATGCATGATTCCACTTTTTCTCTCCGAGAATGATACCTAAACTAAACACACAGCCCATCAAAAGTAGTATAGTATTTGTACATTATGCTTTATTCACCAAATGTTTTTGGCTATATTTCTTTAATCTGGGTGGTGTGTGAGGTTATTGAGGTTGACATCTGAGGAAAACCGTACCCTAATGAAGGCAGTATCGCCAGAAATGTCTGGTTAATAAAGTGGGGTGCAGTAGAGAAGAGTTTTTATTTTGTTGCATTCACACACCTACATTATCTTTAGCACTGTGCACATGTTATTGCTCTCTTCAAAAAGCTTTATCTTTGTCTGGTTGATCTATATAATAACCGAAATACCGAACCAATGTTTGGGATTGGTGCAATGCCCTGTATGCTTCATTTTTTTTGTGTCTGCTTGCATTCTGTGACTTCATGTGTTTAAAGGTAAACAAAGAAATGTACTTTTGCATTGTTGTCGTCCTATAGTATATATTTCTATAACTTTTTTTGGTGTTAAGGCCAACTGTACATAGGCTAGCCGTGAGTTTTTCCTGCAGTTCAATAGATGTGAGTCGTCCTGCCTTACAAATCTAGATTTTCATTCGTTTAGGTTTCAGCTGACAGTTTAAGTGTTGCATTCCTGAAGAACTGTTTAAAGGGATTTCACCATAATAAGAAGGAAATCCAAGTATAAACACTGAAGTTTCAAGCATTAAAATCGCAATATTAAAACCACACTGGGCTTCAGTAGAATATTGGAGGCATTTCAGGTTGTATCCAAAGCTGCAACCTGCCCTCAGTGGTGGGTGAAGTACTTATCAATACCAGTGTACAAATACTTTGTTACAAGTAAAAGTCCTGCTTTTAAAATGGTATTTTAAGTAAAAGTATGAAAGTAGCATCAAAATATAATTTAAGTACCAAAAGTAAAAGTACTCATTATGCAGGCGGGTACTTCAAATTGTACACTACTTGAGTGTATTTACTTATTAACTTTCCACAACTGCTTACCCATGAACATGCATGTTGTAATGTAGAAAGCCACAGTGCAGCTTTTATCAGTAGTTTGTGATCAGCAGCTACACCTCTCTCAAGACTGACTAATTAATACCTTGGCTATTATGTTACACAGTAAATTACACTAATCCTGTTTAATACAGCTGTCACTAGCTCCATGTCATTACTGTTGTATCCCAACAGGTGGCACTCAACACCACAGCTTCCAGGTGGAGCAGGGCAAAACAGCTCTGGGAGTTGCACCTTTATTAGTCAACCATTTATGCTAATTGTCAAACGGCTTGGCATACAATTTAAAAAAGGAGGGGGACAGATGAAGAGGTGTTATTAAAATTAGAAGCCATTGCTTCTTGTGTGTGTCAGTCTATTTTTAGGGATGAAAAATGCTTTCACACAGTTACCAAAGCTCAGTGGATACAACTCATATTTTCCAAAAGAGGGCTCCTTTTAAGGAGAAACCACAGAATCCATTCCTCCTTTGTTTATTCATTTAATTTCATGGCAGCTGCGCCTGCTTTAAAGCCATGTCAGAAACAACCCAAGTAGATTGTTTCCCAAATATAAACTTCCTTTAAACAGTACAGGTCACGGTGAAGCAGGTGGCTAAATGGTCACATAGCTCTAGCCTTGATTCTCTCTCCTCGTTTCAAAAATACTGTTTCAACTTAGGGCCTTGCAGAGTCACACATGTCAGGCATTTGCATGGGAGAAATTGGACATAAATGGGTAACACATGACTCATTCTGTCTCAGCCCCAACAGCTGCAACAGGCCAAGCAGTTATTGGACAAATATGATTCGCCTCTGAACAGAGCGAGTCTTCAAAGCTTTTCCAATGTGGAATCTTTAACGTAAGCTGAAAAATAAAGAGATATTGAAGGGGATTTTGTGTGAAACATATTGAGTTACATTTAAACCATATCATGAGTATTCTTTTTCCTTTCACTCACAGGATTTCTTTTTTGGCCAACGTGAATTCTGCATCAGCAATCAAAACAAAAGGCTATTATGCAGCACAGTGCTGGCCCCCAGTTGCTACTTGGCTCATATTCCCTGTACAGTAAACAGCCCACAGATGTTTTACATTGATATTAAGAACCTTAATTTGTCCTGTGCAGAAAAAGGCCAAGCATAGCATGGGGATTAGGTTCTCAGCCATGTATCACACACAGCACAGACAGCAATCTCATTTAGCTTGAGTGAAGTTTACAGTGAGTGGGTTTTGCATAGATCATTAGTTGTCTCAAAATACCTCCCTGTCACCATAGCAACTTCAAGTGACTGCTAAATTGCCTTATAAAATGAGATAAATTATTAAAGCTGAGAGTTTTTTTTTTCTTCTTTAATGTGTGTGCTCTGACTCTGAGCTCTGAACAGAATACTGTATTTCCTCCCCAGCGCTGCTGTAATGGAACAATTCAGCAGTTGTCAGTAATTTTTCAAAATGTATCCATTGTCTCCATTCTTGAATTGGCTGATTGTCCTGATTTGCTGATATATCACAAGGATTACACAGATTACAACAGTATTGCACACATGACAACTGAAGCTGTTATCCAAATAGAATACATTATGACAAATCGGTGTAAAACGGCTGCATTGTAATTGCCTATACACACACACGGTTATTTGACATATATATAATGCAGTACGCTCAGCCCAGATGGGAGGGTGACACGCACCAGTGAGTAATCTGATCATAGATGTCTGCTGACATTTATAGCCGTTTTATAACAATTCAGTGTTTGACAGAAAAGGCAGTTGGTGATGTGTTACACAGATGGTCACTGTCCTCAGCGACTTCATTGTCAATGATAGTTTGACCACTGGGTGTAATAACCTGACTGATGTTTGAAATGCACTGTAAATGCTGAGATCAGGTTTGGAATTAATGTATTCCTCAGATGCAGAGGTGACACTGTGACCTCTTTGCTTAAAAAAGCTTTTTTGGGGGGTTCACCAGTGTTTGCCTCTCTCTCTCTCGCTGCACTGAAAACATGCATAACTCACAAGCAGTAACTCAATCTAACAAAATGCCTTTTCAATCACTCTCATCTTTTACTGTTCTACCCATCAGACATTTACATAAATACATTATTCATAGTTCTAATCCCGTTTTCAGATGGGGCGATATAAAATGCGACTGTGTGTGTGTGCGCGCGTGTGTGTGTGTGTGTGTGTGCGTGTGTCTCCTGATGTGTATGCAGATGGCAGGGGAATGAAGCAACCTATTTTGTTTGCAGTTTGCACAGTTCTGATTCAGCTGAGCACTCTCCATCAATGAAGCAAATTTACATTTGCTGTGGCGGTAATAACCTAAAACCCATAGTGATGTTAACACTTGTATACACTCAAATTCACGTAGCCCTGCCGCATGATTACATTTGTGTGGCGCTTAATAAAATGACTCACTTGACATTATCAAACAATTCAGCTGTAATAGTGGCCAATGAATGTGAAATTGTGTTTTGCAGGCAATTAGTTCATTGTCAAAGCAGTTATTCAGACTGGGCCAACCAATGCTTGTCTTTTGAATTACTACGCCTAACATACATATAAATAAATGATATTAGGTATGATGAATGGCTGCAGCCTCGAATGGATACAATAATTGGTTTGTTGGAAATGTCGGACCTCAATTTCAAATTTTGTAATTGAATAGATACTGTAGATTGCACAAAGCATGATGAAGTATGGTAGCCTAGATAAACAAGTGTGATATCAGATATCTGTAGTGAACAGTAATAATCCACACAGTTCACTGCATGCAGTAACCCCTATGATGTTCTGAAGATATCACTAGCTCACAGATATTTATGAGCTAAATCAGTTAATATTCAGCCAACAGTACACCGGCTGACACCTGCTAATACACACAGAAATCATCTCAAATAGCCTCCAGATGAACATCAAATGTAAGTCCTGATTAAAAGCAAACCTTTCACTAAATTAATTGGATGTCTTGTGTGCATGTGCTGTCCAATGAAGGTGGAATCGCATGTGATTTTAAGGAGAGAAATGTAACACCAGGTTATAATGAGTCTAAGAGGCTAAAATTAGCCCGGTAACATCGCTCAGATCTCCTGTTACCTTTCCTAAAGTCACCCTGCAGACGGGGGCCATTGTGTGATTACAGCAGCACAAAGACTCAGGTGTAAAGTTACTACTGAAACGTGTTCCTGTGGACAAATTTACTTGATGGATTTTTAATGTCCCAGGGTTTTCCATTGATGATAGATGGTTTTCCACTGGGTAATGCAATTGTGCATGTGGAATGAGTGGGAGATTGAGTGTGTTGCCCTAATTTCTCAGAAGCTTTCTTGCTTTAGTCATCTGTAGGTTTTCATAATGCCTGCCGCTGCCATTACAAATGTGGATCTTAATATCACATTAAGAGAGAGAAATTAATGAGGGAGAGAGGTTTGGTCATGTAAGAGAGAAACGTGAGTTTAAATAGAATATTAAAAAATAAGTAACCTTTTACATTGTGGTATTGCTACTTTTACTTAAGTATAAGTACTTCTTTTTCCACAATAGAAAAAAGAAATCTCTAGCACTTTAAGTTAAAGTGTGTTAGGCCCAAAACATCCCCAGGCTTACTGAACAGAATGAGGTAAATAAATAGTAGTAATAGTCCAAAGCTTTGTCACTTTTTAAAAACCTCTACCAGTTGGTACAAATGCCCATTAATGGTACAAAACTGAATATTGCCATTAGAAAATAAAGTTTCCTGATGATAAATATAAAAACTTCATCACCCAACATTATTCCATTGCATATTTACTGAAATTATTATATTAATATGATATGACATTTTAAGGTGCATTGAATGAATGAAAACAGTGATAACATGGTAGATCCAGAGTGCTGCTGCTGATACTGGTAATAAATGACACAAAAACAAAGCCTCATTTAAACCTCCAATAACTGATTCTATGGCCACTTAGGGGCAATGGAAACAAGCTGTAACAAAACACTGACCTTCATATTATAATTTTTTTCAGTTAATATGGCAAACCTATTAGCAAATCGTTGCCTATTTTCACATCCAGCAGATTCTGAGTAACATTATAATTCATTTGGAGACGTGTTTCTGGCCATCTGACCAAATATGTCCAATATGTCCTCTCTTTTTAGCTCAGTTTTGCTCTCTACCAACTTCTGAGGGAAATATCTGGCTCTAGCAGCTAAATGCTCCATTATGTTCAACAGCTAGTTGCTAACTTTATCTGTGTGCTGTTTGGTGCTAGGTAGGTAGTGGTCAGTGCGGGTTTATCAGATGTAGATGTTTAAAACATTTTCATCATTTGAGGCTTATAGCCTAATTACAAAACTATGTGGTAACTGTTTTTTGTTTAAATTAACTAAATAAATGCAAATAAATCATTTTCCCATTACTTTCTTCTGGGGTTAGGCCATCAAAGGGTTGATTTAAAGCTATCTCTGCAGCTCTCTGTGGGTAGATTTCTTACCTGGAGCTCTGTGGTGGTTAAATAGTCAATATTATGTTTGAGCCATTATAACTGACATTCCTATTCATTATTAAGACATGTCAACATATGGTCACACTTATGTACGAATATGCCATTTAATGGCTTTTGTATTGCTTTGCTGTGGTTGAAACTGTAACCCCAGCTCTCTGTTTTGGGGTGACTTTCCAAACTAATTTGCGGCTTCCTGCTGAGGCTGCCTCATTTTATAGAATGTGGAACACCTGTGCCGAGAAAAAGTATGGTTTTACCACTTATCCACTCGTTGTATGTATGTTTGTGCTATATCCAACAAGAAAAGCAAGTATCTGCCTCAAACATATTTCCCCTATATCTCCCATAAGGCCTTTTTTAGTGCTTTGTATTTGTAAAAAATGTTTCAGGCTTCTCACTCATGCAGTCAACACAACACATTAATAGTGAAACAGTGTTTGTTTCAGAGCTTTTAAAACGAAACAAGAAATATTCATATACTGTAGATCTTATTTCACTCCATTCAGAAAATGCCCCAATAAACAAATTTACAAGCAGTGATTGCAAAAGTGAAAATAAAAAACCTGCTTGATAATGTAAACTGAGTCTGAAGTGAAAACAACCTGATTCACAACCCACACATGAGGCTCGACTTAAAGAGGGTTACTTTCAGATTTACTTAGGGGGATTTGAGCTGTAACCGGTGTGCCTGAAATTAATGTTAAACTGTTCAATATGGCTTACAGTGTATTCCTCAAGCTACTTATTTGACTATAGACTAATGTAGAACCCTTATAATTGCAAGTTCACTCACAAAGGTAAACCATGTAAATGTATATTATTGTTTTCCTTTATTAAATCTTATCTGATCACAAAGACATGTTGAGATAAAGAGAAGCAGATTAAATTTCTAAATTCTGATTGTTATATTAAACATGTGTATTATGGGGCATATGCTACCGCTCACTTTTAGGAAGATGTTCCTAATATTTTGACATTATATTTTGTCGCAATACCTCTCTCTCTTTATTCTCTCTTCACAACAATCCAAATCAATATCTGCATCACAACATTGTAGTCGCTGCTGGGCTCTGGCTGTTGACAAGCAAACACTTGCAATTGCCAGATAAAAGCTCTAGTGGTGCCATTGATTAACCAAGGACTTCATTATAGTGGCTGCCATTAACAATGCAACCCCATTGATTCAGCCACTGGAAAGGCTGGGAGAGAAATCGGGAAAGATAACACTAAGAGTCGTGGTTTATATTAGATTCACTGCAGGATGCCAGCACTGCTGCAGCGGCATGTAAGACAATGAGCCTCTGTGTAATCCACCTTTTACTCCAAACCGATGCACTAAACTGGTACTTAAAATATCTGAGTGTCACAGAACATTGCCTCCGCTATTTTAGTATTAATACATCATGTTCTGCTGCTGTTTCGAATAGAGGGCAGTGAAGAGGAATTCTGCTGGTGCAATTTAGAGGACTGAAATTATGTATTATATATCATGATCCTAACTATTCTATATTTCATTATATTATATTATGTTATGATCTATTGAACCCCAGGTAAAAGTTACCACTGTATGTATTTAAAGATAAAACAGCAGCAGAACCAGAAGAGAGAGAAAAAAAAAACATGACCGTTTGGTAGACAGGAATACACTTTACTGGATGTGAATCAATGCGTCTGTATGCTCTGCCCGTCATTTCAGGAAGAAGAAAAAAAACGCATTGCGTAATATTGTACTTGAAATAGCTGATGTCAGAAGTAGGCCTATGTCGCTGTTGCATGCTCTGTGATCTGAGTGGTGGATAAATTCAGGCCAAAGGCTGGATGACAGTGGAGAAACAGCACAGCGCTGTGGCCGGAGAAAGTACCTCTCAATACATGAATAATTCCAGACAGCCGATAAAATACAGCTGACACATTCAGCAGCGGAGACTGAAAGGACAATGAGTCCACACATGTAAATAGAAAATAGAAAACGTAAAGTTTGTGTTACTTCGTATAAATATCAAAACTACAATTAATAAATCATATTTTAATAATGGTATCCTAATACCTTTGCAATTCCCCGGTGTTTATGGTAATAAATATTAATCAACATAATTATATAAGAGGCTTTGATCGTGCAAATGTGTTAACCCGTGTCAAATATATCCCGCTGTCTTCACAAGGTCAGCGCAGCGTTTTAAGATGATTTATGTCTGCATAATGGACCGCCTCGTGAATTCTGTCTCGTGACGCCCCGCTTTCTAACTCGGCCAATTTTGTCTTTTCATGCTCGCCTCAAAATATATAAAGGCCATTATTTTCAGCGTTAACGCCAACCTGCGCGCCTGAGCCATAACGCAAAGCAAGTTCCGCTCAAAGCGAAACCGGCAGCTCACGGGTCCCACATTGCCTTTTGAGGAATCATTTGATAGCCCTATTAACTTTCATGTAACATTGTTTCTTGAAGGCATCCACAGCAAGCGGCTCAGTGTCATTACTGCGAGAAATGTGCTTTCATAGTGAACGTCTTTTACAGAAGTCCTGGAAGACACAAGGTCTTAGAAAAGCTCATAAACGCAGAATATTAGGACAAATTAAGCTTCTGTAGGCAGATAATTTTCCGAAATTGGTATTTTGTATTTTTTAAATACAACTACTATTTACTGATGATTGAAAAAATTTGATATTTTTATGATTATGTGTTAATATTTTGTCCAAACACGTGATTACGCTAAATAGAAATTCGCCAAAAAAATACTGTCACAGATTTACTTAAATAAATAAACACGCAGACTTACACGATACTTAATGCAGTGCTTTTACCACAAAGCATATTTTTCCACGAGCCTTTATCGAATAATACACGATGTTTTAAAACTCTACAGAAATATGTCCCTTGCAGGACCTTCGACGATCCATTCAAGCCAGCAAGTTTGGAGAGCGTGTTGAGTTTAATCAATTCATAACGTCGAGATGGAGCCGAACTCACTGAAGGTAACGTTTGTTATCAACCGTCTATTTATTTTATTTTCGCATTGCTCTAATCGCCACCTACTGTAAACTGTGCTCACGTGCCTAATCCACAAAAGTTTGACACAGTGCATTTAGTATGACCACATCTGTGTCATATGTTGAACATCTAAAAATAGTTACATGATACCAATTGTGTGCAGTAAACTGAGATATTCTAATGTGATATTTGCCAACCGTGCGTAATTACGCATGGATGTATGAAATGTTTGTGTCCACTAAGCTACGATTTGTTTACCAAATGAGTTGATAAGCCATTCATTATTTTCTCCGTTTGTGTTTTTCCTCTACAGTGGGTGGGCTCGACTTGCGGTTTACATGGACCATATATATTCTATAAAGCCTTTAAATTTAACCGGGACGGCAAACCGAGGCTTCTGTCTCTCGGAGACTTTTTCTTCGTCAGATGTAAACCGGAGGATCCTATTTGCATAGCGGAGCTTCAGCTGCTCTGGGAAGAAAGAACAAGCAAGCAACTTTTATCAAGCTCCAAACTTTATTTTCTACCCGAGGATACTCCCCAGGGACGGACAGTCACCCATGGAGAGGTAGGAATATTAATCGCCTGATGAATAATAATCAATGATTGGAGGCTTCATCGTGTTTATTATTTGTGTTCTCCTATGTTCGCGAGCATTTTATTAACCAGCATCTTTGCTGCATTAGGAATTGGCAGTGTTTGTTTAGTATCCGGTGGCAGACATTCATAAACCCATGTCTCAATACTGACATTGATGTACCCGAGCAGTTAAAGGATTGACCTACAGCGGTATTTGTTCTCTAGTTTTACTTTAGCCTATTTGCCTATTGTTGTGTCAACTGCTGAATGTGCACTTGTCCAGCTGCGCTCAATAAGCTGCCGCTGCGCTCTATGGGGTTAATTGTGTTATAAAGGGGAAAATCCGCAAGAATCCTGCGCCTAGGCTGTGCCATTTCATTTCTTGGTAAAGCGTGTCAAATACTGACATATGGGCGGAAATTGCGAAATGGCAATGAATGCATGGGGTCAACCTGGCTCAGATCGTTCGGTACAGAAGTTATTAGATATTTTGTAATTCCGCCTGATGTTGAAAGAGGCAAAGCGAGTCATAAAGCATGGCAGAGCACAGCCAGCGCTGACAAGTTTTAACTACTCTCCACGCTTTGCATAATTTTCCATGTGGACATTTCCATCCTCAACAATGTGACATTGTCAGCTCACATTTGTGGCAGCACTTAAGACGCCTCTGTGTTACATTACGCTGTTGTTGGCACAGAAAATCAATAGTTATGATTGACTGTGACCATATGTGGCGCTTGTGATCCGGTTACATCGTTGCACTGAATGGCATTACTCTGATATTGAGAGTTTTTTTTTCTCACCGGCTGTAAAACAAATTATGTGTTGTTTTTATCTGATATTCCTTAACCATCACTTTAATTACGACTCCCTGCTTTTGATCACTTGCGGCTGGATGGAAATATTTCTCTGTTGCTGTTATATTGTTTATAGGGAAGGACAAAGCAGTGTTTGTACTCGACTCTTCCGCTGATGGTTTACTTACATTCTTTCCTCTTGAGTAATAGAGTGGCTATCACATTTCCCTTTCATGAGAAAGGTGGCTATTTATGGGCTGCCGCTTAGACAAGCTATCATCTTTGTGGCAGAATTCTTCTATGAACGGGTATCATCTCCTGAAGCCCTCTCGCTTTAGCCTTTAACACGCTGCAATTATTTAGTAATTACTTTAAGTGCATGCATCGCCGATCTTGAGGCCACACTTGCGCAATGACATGTCAGCTCCACCCCTTACCCAAAGACTTATTTGCAATGCAAAGTGCTTACATTCCAGTCCATTGGTTATATCTGGAAAATATTATATTAACTACCAGAAGGGCTGCAATGCAAATGCAAATCAAATCACAAAGAATCAAGGAAACACAGAATGATTCGAGACGAAAAGCATCTGCTGTATGTGTATTTGGTAACAGAGTACAAGCATAAAAGGAATAAAACCGATTTCCCCTGTATGAATTATGTAGCAACTTGCATCGCAGCACACAATCCGGCAAGCACCAGCGACAGATGCACTTGCTTTGAAGTTGCAGTCTGCTTATAGAATAAACCAGACAATAGAATAATATAGTTTGAGGATGATATATTTAGGGACAATGTATTTGCCTGCAGGCTGACCTTAATTAAAGGGCTTGTCAAACCTCCTGCTCTCAGCAAATCGGACTACTTACTGTACTGTATATTACACAGTGGAAATTGCCCTGACAACTTCCAGTCAGTTTATGACCTTCACTGAGCCCATTCAGATTCTCGCTGACTTTGCCCCATAACACTAATCTGCTCTGTGTGAGTCAGCTAGGAGTGCTTTACAGATGCAACCCATAATCCAAAAAACAAACAAGAAGGGTAAACCAGCCTCACAAAAAGCTGTGATATTAAAACTCATTGGCTGTGCCTGAGTGATGCATGTGTGAAAAGATTATTTGTGTTTAAAATGTAAACACTAGAGAGGCCTTCATTTTTAGCTACACTGGGAAGTGGAGTTTATAAACCTCCCATTAGTCATTTTTCTTCGGGACTCTGGTTGCATATAAAGACAGATTAATGGCTGTTGAGTTACTCTGTGAATCTGTAATTGACTGGCTGAAAATCAAGAGTTCAAATTAGCCTAGTGACTCATACAGATATGAACTTGATAACAGCTCTCAGGAAGTGTTCTATTTTCACAAGGTTTTAGTGCTAAAAGAGCACATCATGAGGTAATGCCACAACTTGGTGTCATTGAGGCTCATGACGTTTATTCTTAGACTAACTCTTGAATATTTTCACACATCCTAAAATGGAAGCAGTGTTTGACATCTGACATGTAAACAACTAGTGCTGTGTTACTTCTTTTCTCCATGAAATCACGACTCGTACAGTATTATCTGAAGCACAATATCATCCAAATACCAAAAAGCACAACTTTTTTTTTAAGACATCAGAACAGCCATATATTGAACTAGCTCACTGGAATTGGATCACTGATTCACTTGTGTTCTCAGCGCTGAGGTATGATGTAATTTCCTGGTTATTTCTCAGGTATTTGTTTGCTCTCAGCCTCTCCTGTGCTGTGTTTGCCATGTTTTGCTGTGCTGTGCGGTGACAAAAAGAACCAACCCATGACCTACTGTGCTTGTTTTTCTTCTGTCACAGGGTTGCAGGTCAATTCCTTTTTAAACGCAGCCAGATTTAAATCCAGTCAGCTTTGGCTCCAAATAAAAATAATGATTCATTGAATAAACCTAGCTCTCGGCGCCTGTGTTTGCTGAATAGTTGATGAACAGACCCAGATAAAATGCATTAATCTATTTATTCTGGGTTAATTATTAAGTCCATATGTGGAGGAAACTTTATTTTTCATTGTATCTCAGCCTGACAAGCAGTGTTTACCTCCACCAGTTGAGCTCTGCTTGTTCTTTAAACAGGCTTTGTGTCGAGTTGCTCACCCATTATGACAAACCCTCTATTGGGGCCTCTGCTCTATTAGTCTGCCTGCAAATGGCCACTGACTAAACAGTCACATGTGTTTTAAAACTCATTGAGTGACACATTATTTCTTCTCACTCCAAATAGCCTGCCTCTCCTGCTGGTACTGCTCGCTGGCTGTAATACTTTCTGTTTTTGGACCCCACATTTAATGAGAGAGCTGTTGTAGATAACAGCTCATCGCACACATCACCCACTTATTGTATACTCTGCTCCAGGCGGTTAATTGCTAATGCTTATCTTATACTATATATCCCACTTTGGTGCAAATACAGCAAGGCACTCTTAATGGGAATTCACGACAACGGTGAATATTTCTGGATAATGTTATATTAATGTGCTATTATCATCACCTCTGATTTCATCTGACCTCTCTTCTCCTCTATTCTGTCCCTCTAGCTGACAAGGCTTTGGCACAAACTCACACACATGCATTCATACACACACATACACTGACAGGCTGGGGACTGCAGCAGTAGGCCAGTATTGATTGCTGTGGAAAACACTTTGGCATGCGTCCAGAGCCATTTCTTCAGTACATGGCAGTATTCCATGCATGTGTTTCAGTGCTTGGAAAGCCAGCTTGTAGGGAAATTAGATTGTATTCATTTGCTGCTTCTTTGATTTTTCCTAAGGGAAAAACCCTGAATGGGTAATATAGGCATCTGGGATGCTAGTTGAGTTAAGTGTAAGTGGCTTAGGTATGCGACCAGCATTTTGATGGATAAGGTCGCTCTGCTGAATGACTCGAGTGTAAATGTGATATGGCTCATTTTTACAGTAATCTTTTTAGAACATCCATACCGCTGCCTTGTCTTGGCCAGTCTGTGCATTATACCAAATCTCCCCATTCACACAACAATGGCAGGAATTTAGAGGTGGGGGGGGGGGCTTTTAGCGTGCATGTGTAGTGTGCTCGTATGTGTGCCTCCTCTAGCCGCAGAACAAGTCATTAACTCTGAACACTGCCCTCCAGTGAATTCCTCACCATTGCTGAAATAGCATGTAAATTATTACCAGCTTTTTAGGATAGTGTAATTTAAAACCTTTAAAACTGAATACCCCAGACTTCAAAGGCTATAAAAAACCCACTAACATTTCCCATTGGTTTAGGAGTTGTCATTCACATCCTTCGCAATCTTCTGATTCTTCTGACCAAACTGTTTTGTGTCTTTGCAGCATTATATCAGTAATGATATGTTACAGCAGCGGCCCGTTTGTCAACACACAAGTTACTTTTTATGTGCTCTTGGGCTTGGCTTTTTCCACTTTGTCATTGACTAACCACTTGAACAGGCAAACATTTGCCTTGATGCATGACTCCAGTGCCCCTGGCTACAGTGGATCGTTATTATAACCTTTTGAGGAGAATACAGCCACAGATGAGAAGCTCTTGCTTAATACTCCAGCCAATATTTCTCATTCCTAACTGTGTTTTCTTAAGTGTGGAATCATCAGGCACTCAGTCTGTTTTTTTGTCTTGTGTGTGCATTTGTTAAAATACGAGAGTACAAAGCTGCTGTGATTCAAGGGAGCTGATGCAGCTTTTTTGTGGTGTCACCTTACATGATGGATTCCTCACCCACTTTCAGAAAGCCTTTGAAAACTCCTGTTATATTGCTATTTTTCTCTGTCATTATAACTGCGAAAGAATGCTAAGTTCATATATCACCCCAGCTCATGTAAGAGCAATCTCTTAATGGAAATGGTGAATAAAAGATGAGTTCAGCGCCCCTGCAGATATTACAGCAACTTTTGTGCACATGAATAAACTGCATGCATTAAGTGGCAGAACATTATGTACAATGATTCTCACCTTTAAATGTTGTACCTTGAACTCTTTCTCATCTTGAGTCTCAAAAAACATATTCTAATTCAATTGTCCCTGGCTTACTCCCCAGAGCTCCCTTTTAATTCCCAGATAAGTTTGTTTTGGGACACTGAAGCCAAGGTCAGTCATGGGTAGGGGAGATAGATAATGAACTCATATTGTGTTTCATACCCTTGTTCTCTCTCTCTCTTCTTCTTTCTCTCGCCTTCTCCTGCTCTCTCTCTCTCCCTCTCTGTCTCCTCATTGTCCATGTCACCATGTCCATTACTCAATTACTAATCTCCTTTGGCCCTAGGAATTCCAGTGCTGACCTCTCTGAGGCAGCAGGCTGAAACCTTCCCAGCATGACAGGAGTGTGTGTGTGTGTGTGTGTGTGTGTGTGTGTCAATGTGTGTACCCACAGTATAGAACGAGACCCACCCACTAGGAGCGTGCACCCCTTGACTCCCGAGCTGAAAGTCCTGTCCGAGCGATGAGACGCTGCGCTGCAGAACGCTGACAGTCAGGAATGTCTCTGTTCGAGCACAGTGGCGTGGATTTCTCACAGGGAATTGTTCAGAGTGATATGGAATATTTCAGGCTGCATTGTTTCTAATCGGATCACCGAATATAGAATTGGAAATGTCCCTTATGTGCTGTTTTGTCACCAGTGCACCACCGCATCCATATAAATTAAATGATATGGATTTTAGTGAGTTTAATTTCAATGGGATTGCTGGAGTCATGGGTTGCAGGAACAGAGTAATCTACAGTTTCACAGCCAACATCTGTTTTTCCCCCACTTTCAGTCCATTATGTGCAGTCATAGCAATAAATTCACTCAGTAATGTTTTTGGAGATATCATTCTGCCGCAGTAATAACATGAATTATTGATAGAAGAACGGAGACAGAATGTAACATTCAGCTGTTAATGTGTCACCTTGCATTTTAACTCAATCATAAAACAAGCAGTTAGAGACTATGCATGTTTATTGATGATGAGGTAAAATTCTGGTAACACATTCAGACGTTTAAGATGTGTAGGATTCAGTGTATAAATGCTCTTAATGCATCTGTGTAGGAAGTGTCACTGAAATGACACCAGGCTGTTTGGTATGTTGCTGATGTGGAGTGTCACATCTTGGCTGTGGGCTTGCAGTCCTCTGACCTATATTATCATGTGGCCTGCTGGCTGCGTCTGCCGCTTTGCTTAACTATTAGCTGCCTAACTAGAAATGACAGGACAGTGTGGTTGGGCAGCATTTACAGAAGAGCAGGTTTCTAAAGCACATCTTAAATACCAAAGCAGTGAGTGGAAGACTCATGCACTGCTTCTGGAATGATTAATCTGTGTTATGTCTAGTGCTGAAATAATTAGTTGATTGATTTTACAGAGAATGAATCAACAACAATTTTAGTAGTAGACAAATCGTTTAAGTCATTTGTTTAGCAAAAATGTAGGGCTACAACTAACAATTATTTTCTAGATTCATTGATTGGTTTATAAAATACAAGAAAAAGCCACAGTCACATTTTCCCTAAAGTTTAAGTTTAAGTTTAGTTTATTGTCTACATTAAAAGGTACAATTGTAGATTAAAATGCAATGAAATGCATCTGCCTTGGTTTATGCCTTTACATTTCTTGTTTTGTCCAACCAACAGTTCAAAACCCAAATATATTTGCTATTATTATGGACACAGAAAGCTAGCAAATACTCACATTTGAGATGTCACAAAAAGAGAAGTACTGGCGCTTTTGTTTAAAAAAATTAATGGCTTTGGGGTGCCTGGGTAGCTCACCTGGTAGTAGCTAGGTCCTTGTGGTTGGGGGTTCAATTCTGGCCTGCAGCCCTTTGCTGCATGTCATTCCCCCTCTCTCCCCTTTCAGTCTAAACTGTCCTGTCAAATAAAGGCCTAACAATGCCACAAAAAAACAGTTGGACAATTGATTAATAGAATTGTCATTTTATATCAGAGTTTTGGACTGTTGGCTGGGGAAAAAAAGAAGTAATATGAAATCTCATTTTTGACTCTCTTTAGAATAAAAGATTAATTGAATCAACAGGTCATACAATAACTAGTATTGGTTGCAGCCCTGGTTTAGTCTTTTCTTCAGTTTTTTTATCGTGGCAAACCAGGCTGGTGCAATGCTGTTGTCATGAGGGTTTCTCAATAACTGATTCCTGTTCCATGGAAACACAGCATATTTCATAATTCTACAGTATTTTCCTGCTTATTTCTCAATCAAATATCATGACTTATGCAACCCACAAACCAGTATTCAGCTCCCTGACTGTACATGCTGCATCACAAAGCAACCCACAGACTTCAGCCGGTGTAAAGTTGGCTTGTAAAGTATAAAAAGAAAGCTAATGGATGTAGCCTGTTGTGGCTCTTTTCATAGACTGATTATATTCTGGACTGTGTTGACAGCTGCTGAATTGCTCTCACCTGTTGTGTTTTGCTCTCAAGCCGAGCAAGTCCCCAAACAGGATCTGTTGACACTCACACGAGGCAGCATGTCATTCAGCTGATTGATATAGAGGAGATGGCTGTGTGTTTTTACGGTTCTCTGTTGCTGTGTGTATGCTCTGGTGTGCTATTGAATTACTTGAAGTATTGCTGTTTGACTCGTACATCAGCAGCAGAACGTTCAGTACGTTATTTTTGTTTCGAATGGACTCTATTGAAATATTTCATGCTTGTGTTTCTGTTTGTGCTGTCAGTAGATCGTATCAAAGTACAGTAGCTAATTCTAAAGAGATAGAGTACAATGTGTTTTTTTGGCTGCAGGCTGAATGCTATTTACTGTTGCTCTACATTATTCAAATGGCCTGCTTTTCTGAAGGCAGAAACAGCAGTCAGTTTTTCATTGCATGGAAAGCCGGTTACAACCACCCGCCACCACTTGACAGCTGAAGACGGCTCATTATAAGAAGACCGAAAACCCATGTTTGATGTTTCTACTTAGTGAGGGAGGCACAGCTATATCAAGCTATCCCTCGCAGGCTTTTCCTTTATAAGGAAATGCTGTCTCGAACTGGTTGGGATTTGATATGCCTGTAGTTGCAGATGATGTGAGAACTGAATATGGGTAATTGTATAGACAGAGCACTCAGAGAGAATCTGAAATGCTGAAAAGTGATCTATTCATGTGTTTGTTTTTAGAATATGGCGACAAAAAAAACAGGAACACTTTGAAATAATTCATTAAAACAGCAGGAAATACAGCTTAAAATGCCAAAAGGACCCCAAAACTTGACATTTAAAGCTTCACATAGGAAGGATTTACTGCAGAGTTGTCCTTTTAGGATTTTATTAGATGGTATAAGTGTAGCTTTGATTGCGTCTTACCTCTTTACATTCATACTTACAGTGCATAAATATGTCAGTAGAGTAAATTAATGTTATTTTAGTGTCAGTAATATACAGGCTCTTTGAGGGGAAATGTGTACAGGCAGACAGATGCCTGGTAAATTGCAGATAACTAAGGTAAACATCAGAGACCTACTCAGAGTGTCTGCGTTTCTGCCTGTACACATCTGTCCTCCAGATTTCCCTGTTTCTGTAATAACCATCTTCCAGCACACTACTCCACTCTGTCGGTAACAAGCACTTCAGCCATTAGCCCTTCCAATGGAAACACATATAAGCATCCTTTCCTCTCAATTGGACTTGTAGTTCTTTGAGTATGAGAGTTATTAGACGGAGTTGAATCAACCTTCGGAAAAAAAGGTTGAAGCACATACTGAGAGAAAATCTTATTAAGTATGCCAACTGAACAGAATAAAGTATTTACACAAAACCACCACAGTTATGTTCAGCTTACCCCAGTGTCAGCCATGCACATCACTGCTATAGATTAACATTTATAGTTTCCTGACAGTGTTACATTAGTTTTATTGAGTGTCAGGGAGACCACTGGCTCATAGCTTTCTACTGTTTATTCATTACACTCTCACTGTAACATTCCTCTACCCCTTTACACTTGGTAAAAGGTGTAATCATAGCCGCTGAGTGTGACTTGTGATTTAAAAGCATACAAATCTCAACATTCATAGTGAATATGGGGAGCCTGACTTCCTAAATGCTAATCAAAAAGTCTAAAAACATCTACGTCCCCATTGACATTGATTTAACTGCTGGCATAAATTCAATTCAGCAATCATCCACGTCATCCATATTCATGGTGCTGTAATTTACTTACATTAATGTGCATCCATAGCCGTAATGCTGCTTGACTCACATACCAATTTAGTTGATAAATAAGGACGTCCTGTTGTTCAGCCTGTTTCCTCTACTAGCTTCTGATTGTGATTGTAATCCTGATCTATATCCTTATTTTAATCTTGTTTTTATTTATTTTTTTACCCTGATTATGTTCACCTTATACTGCCAAACATGACTTACCAGTGGTGGAATGTAACTAACATTTACTCAAGTAATGTACTTAAGTATGCATTTGTAGTACTTGATTTTTACTTTAATTTCCATTTTATACTAATTTTACTCCAGTGCATTTCTTAAAGTCATTACTATTTACTTTTCAGATTAAGATTTTACATAAAATACACAATACATGTATATAATACGATGCAGTACTATACTATTAATCTACCTAGTAGTATCTAAAATTGGCAACACATTGACAAACTATAATATTAAAATGCTTTTACATGTATTCTTCTTCTAAATATATAGAATAATATAGAATAACACTCAGGAATGCGCAATTTTTCATAATGAGTAGTTCTACTTATTTTAAGCACAATTTGCTGATATCACTCATGTATTTTTGCTTAAGTAACATTTTGAATTCAGGACTTTTACTTGTAAAGGAGTATTTTTAGACGATGGTATTTCTTCTCTAAGTTTCAGTAAAGGATCTGCATACTTCTTCCACCACTGTTGCGTAATGTGTAGAATTATGGTGAAACGTACATAAAACAAGTTTTATAATTGAAATGAGAGCTACAATTGAATAAAGACTCTAAGACTTGGTGGATTTTAAAATGGCACAAATCATGTCACCTGAAAGTATCCAACAGTTCCAGTAGTACCACATTCTTTTGTGCAATTATTTACAGAGTAAAATAGATTTCAAATTCATCAAATTTGTCATGTATAGCCTACCTGCAGATGTGCCGTTTTTGAAATATTTACATGTGTCTGTTCAACAAAACTGTTTCAAACTGAGTCCTAAAATTGTGACTAAAGTAAATGATCCATGACCTTGACACAGTTGCATTTATGTACCCGTAATTCCCTTTATGCGCTTCTAAATGTAATTGGGATTCTGCCCCACTTCCTTGCAGCACGAGGTAATTGCAGTGTCTGAGAAGGTGATTGTGCGGCTGGAGGACTTGGTGAAGTGGACGGTACCAGACTTCTCAGGATGGACCCACTGTCTGAAGGCCGAGCCTCTCAAACCCTCTGTGCTCCGGGAGCTGGGGACCAATGGGAGGCGGGAGGCCCTCCACCGCTACCGGGAGAGCACCCTGACCAGTGGACTCAACTTCAAGGATGTCCAGAGGGAGAGGGCACAGCTAGGTGAGCGCCAGCAGATACCTCAATTTCTTGTAGTCTTTTTTTAGGTTATTTTTTAAAGCATGTATTCATTCCAAAAGGTTACTGCAGTGTTTCCAATTTCCCCGGGTTGCTGTGTTGAATGTTTATGTGTTTGTGTCCTGTCTCTGCCATAAATCAGCTTATGTTTATTGTCCTTTGGTTGGTTTAACAAGTGTTGTCTTGACTGGAGTAATTCATCAGTATGTAGTTGGAATTTCTCCCGATATAATGAGCTGAGAATCACACTAATAGAGGCAGGATAGAGGTAATGGCAGCATGTTTGCCAATGCATTACCATCCCACAGTATAACAGCTCTGTTTCAGAGTGTGACAACAACAAAAACAGTCTTGCAAAAATCACATAATTCAGCTGGTAATGTCTTGAATTAATTGTGTCACATCAAACTGGAGTCAATGGCACATCTGCCACCTTCTTATCCATCAGTTCAGATCATAATTTGCTGTGTATCTCAGGAGCTTTAAGGATCATTGCTGTTTGTGTCTGAACGGTTGTGTTGGCGTATTCATCATGTATACGCTGCCATTGAGTGTCAGTGAATGTTTGATTCTTACACTGGGCTCTTGGGGTCTCACGACAGCATTACTTATGAATCAGGCCCAACATAAAGCTGGATGTCTTTACCGATGACTCATCCGATGCAAATAGGAAACTCTGGTATTTGAGCCTAATAATCAGAAAGAACATAATGTTCCCTTTGAAGCCGTTTCCCAGTTATTTGCCTCTCTCTCACATGGCTGTGATGTAATGCCTAATGCTGATTATAATGGCATAATGTAGCTCAGCAAAAATATGCTAAAAATACCGTCACATCTTATCAGGTTCTGGTAATTTAAGCCAGAAATTTAGCTTTATAATCCACAATTAATTCATTTTTAATAATAACTGTATGCTTAAAGCGTTTGTGGAAGTGAAACTGCTATAGGCTTAAAAACATAAGAAAAAAGGCTGGTTTATTGATGATTCTTGTTCTGTTTTCTGCTGAGGATCTTCCAGGAAGAGAAGCTGTGGTGTGTTTCTGTGTGATGCCGTAATGCCCTTTGATTACTTGATATTGCTCGAATCTCATATGCAAAAAGGACAAGAGGATCAATAATGGATGCTTTGTTGTTATTCCAGTAATCAATACGGTTTGATTGTGTTTGTGTGTGTGGGATTTCTTGCTTTCATAAATAGATGTGTCATCCTGCTTCTTAAATTATTTTATGGTCCATATCATGGCTTTCTCTAAATGTGCTGCATCGTCCACATTTTATAAATCGATCTGTTGTCAGTGTAATAACCTAATGATGACGATATTCTTACTGAGGAGTTGAGTGTGTGTGTGTGTGTGTGTGTGCATATGTGTGTGCGTGTGTGTGTTGCTAATGAGTTGTGCAGCCGTTAATGACTCCATCAGGCTGTTTCTAAATGCACTTGTCACTCTGATGGGACACTCCGCCAGAGAATCTGCCCACTCAGCAGAACAGGCTCAGACTCTGGCAGGGCACCAGAGACACACACACACACACACACACACACACACACACACATGCTACACACCGACAATCAGTGGTGTGCATTCACTTATCGATTTGTTTGTTTGTTCACTACGTCTTTGGCGTGTGTCAGTTGTTGACAGTCTAACAATATGAGCGGGGCCGAAAGTTTGGGTGAGTGAGAGAGATCACTAATTCATCAAGGCAAATGCACGTTACTCTGAGCAAGGGTTTGCATAGAAATTTGAAATATGCCACTGCAATGCTGCTGACTACCGGAATGAAATATTCATGTCACAGCAGCAGCAGATCAAATATAAAAGTACCCTTAAAGCGTCCTGTAGCTGAATGTCTGTAATTCTGTGTAATATTGGCTTAGTGACTAAACAGATTTTTTTATCAGACATTCTATACGCTCTGTTTTGTATTGTATTTATAAACAGAATAGCCCATAGTGGCTGCTCGCTGTTTTACTTGAATGTTTTAGTTGCTGATGAATGATGTAGTTGCTGATTGTTATTCTCGGGTTGATCTGTAACCATGTCAGAGAAATTGGATTGTTCCCCATAACAGGATACTGCAGCAATACCACAAGCTGCACAGAAAACCATTGTGAGCTAAAGAGCAATAAAGTGTGCCATTGTTATTGAGGGAAACTGTTCTTTTTTTTTTCTCAAGTGCATATCCTTACTTTTCCTGGCACGCTGCCAATGTGAAATAAATGCACTGTTATGTATTGTGTCTCACAGGCAACATATGAAAAATACTATGAAATATGTATGTTTGAAATAGCAGATGACAATTGTATTGTTCTTGATCTGCACTACACATGGAGCATTATGCTTTGGAAATTGAACTAAGTTCCGTGTCCTCAGAAATGCATAAAGAGTGAAACCAAAGATGCCCGCACAAAGTAAAGTAATTAATTAGAGAAACAAGTGACCTTTGCTGCTGTCCTGCAGCATCGACAGCTGTGACTCTAAAACCTGTGAGGCAGAGAGATGATTGGTATCATAATTCAAATTCCAGCTTTCGCCAGGCTGTGAAACACAATGTTTTAAAAAGAGACCAGGAATAACCATGGCACAAAATGATTAAATTTGTTTAATTAAAGAAACGGAGCAACAGTCTGTTGCCGTGAGTTATACAAGAAGATTGAGAACATGTCTACACTGGAAATATTATGCTACTGCCAGTAGCCGGTTAGCTTAGCTTAGCACAAAGACTGAGAACAGCTAGCTTGGCTCTGTTCAATGTCAACAAAATCCATCTACTTTCAAATCTAAAGCTCACAAATAAACATGTTATATCTTGTTTGTTTAATCCCTACACAAATGTGGTGGGACTAGTTCTTAGCCGAGCTCAGTAACGTCTTCCTCTTGTCTTCAAGGTGTTGTTGCCACAGAGCCAGGCTATCTGTTTCCCCCTGTTTCCAGTCTTTATGCTAAGCTAAGCTAACCAACTGCTGGCAGTCGCCTCATATTTACCATACAAACATGAGGGTGGTATCATCTTACTCTCTGCAAGATAGTGGATTAACGTATTTCACAAATTATTGAATTTTTCCTTTCAGTATGTATTGTTTTTGAAGGATTAATGAAAAAAAATAACAGTCAGTCTTCTTGCTTATAACACAAAGTACATTTAATTACATTAAAGTTTCCCACTTACAGTATTCCAAACCAAGATGACAGTAAAAACATATTTCTATGAGTGCAGTGAAGAGTGATGTATTGTATTTTGCAGTCTTTACATAATCTGGAAAGTAATTCACTTAATCAGGTAATGCAAACTGTCCACTCAGTTTATCTTGTACTGGAGTGAGCATTAGAGCTTCTTTTTACTGTTCAATCCACCAGGGATGGCTTGCCAGGGAAGTTTACATTCTGCCCCTCTCTCCCTAGAGAACTGGCCTGATTTTTTTTTTTTTTCATTGCTGCCTGCCGAAATTGGTTTCTGGTCGTATACTACGAGGCCGAGTGTTGGAGAGCTGTATCTGCTGATACAGTTTGTTGGCTTTAGCCGGGAGAAACAGAGAGCTGTATAAGGAAAATAATAAAAAAAAAAAAGAAAAAAGAATTGCTCTTGCTCACAAAATAGCTCAGTAGGTTTTCTGTCTTGTCTTTCTTCTATTCAAGCCTTCAGCGCAGAAGCTAGTGAGCAGATTTTGAGTTGGGGTCTCGTGGAGGATTATACAAGGTCAAAGAACATTCAAAGAACATACTGTAGATGGTGTTCCTGACTCCTGCTCTCACCTATAGTATCATCAGTAGCTGGTTCATCCCTCAGCAATGCGATGATCAGAGCTTTCTGAGGAAACATCCCATGTAACCATGCAGGCGGAAAAAATATACAGTGTATTACAAAAGCAGCCGCCCTGCCCCTTGACTTTTAATATTATTTTTGTGCTGCACCACCTTTTGAAAATTAATGACACCATAAAATTACAAAAGTAATATTATCAGGTTTATTCTTATCTCTGACAAATGGCATATTTAAGATATTAGATGCTTCCTGCCCCGCTGCATATTTAAACCTTTGTAATTCTGCTGTTTGACCCAACAGATTTATACAGTGAATCACACTAAAGTAGAAGGTGCATGATGGATTAGATATCCCAATAAAATGAGCATTTTCATGGAATATTCAGTAGTGATGGTAATGAAGGTCAGTTATTATTATTCAAGGAAATACATGTTATTCATGCATATCTTTGCTGTAAGAAAAGCTGCAAATTGTGTGCTTTGATTGATGATTTCCATCCAATGCCTCCATCAATATCCAGAGTCAAATTTGACGTGATAGATTTTAATCAAAATGTACTTGAGTTGTATGTAAAAAAAAGTGACATTATGGCATTTTCTTCCTATAATCCTTAATAACTGTCTTTTATTACTGTGCATGTTGTATATTTTAGGCTAAGTACATTACATTACATTCATTTGGCAGATGCTTTTGTCCAGAGTGACTTACATTTATTTCCATACACATATATCAGGAGCAGTTTTGGGTGCGGTGTCTTGCTCAAGGACACTTGTGGACAGGAGGAGCCATCAGCCCGACGATAAATGGATGACCTTCTCTACCAACTGAGCTGCAAAATTGCATTATAAACTGTGTCCTAATTCCATACTACATACTAATTATATAGAGTATATAGTTGTACTATATAGTTGATATACTAGTTTTGCAGTTACATATAAGAAATCAACAAACATCAGCAGTTTATACTAACAGGAAATTAAACACACTGCAACTTTAGAATGGCACTGCTATTTCTTTCTGCACTTTCTGCACTGCTACGTCTGTCATTAATTACATTTTTTAGCTTCTTAATTTCTTTGTGCATTGCCTTGTGGGACAATAGGGTACATCAACAGCACACTCAAAAATGAAGCCTTTTGTTAATACAATCTCGAAGATTTCAGCACCTATGGTGATAAGCTGTAATTGCAGGTATGTTTTGGGATTTCACATCATCTATAGTCATCACTCTTCTCTTTGTTTGTCCGGCCATAGTAACCATGTACTCGCATTGCTAGCAGACAGAAAAAAAACAGTATGCTGCTTCACACACAAGTGAGTTGAAGAGCGACTCTATTGCGTTACTTCCGCCTACTTTCTCTGGCTGGCGAAACAGCCACTGCTGGGTGATGGAAAACACGTCACTAAATGTGCAGCGCTTGTGATTTTTCCCGGTAATGTCACCACACACACCCAGTTTGTAACACTGCAAATGCAAGGGTTTTCATCAGTGGGCCATAGTCTGAATTACCATTTTGTTACCTCATTTAGCGATAGATAGTGACTTAACAGACATTATTACTTTAAAGCTATAGTGCGTAGTTTCTGCCGACCCCATGAGGAATTCTAAGGATAACAACACTGTCGGCGTGTCCACAATTATCTTCACTTGAGTTTCTGCGCGGGAAAGTCACCGGACGACACAATCTACAGAGAGAGTTGTGTGGAGCTGATTGTCTTAATTAGCTTTGTAGCAACTAATTTGGCAATGGCTTGAATGTAAGTTCATTAATATCAAAAAGTTACGCACTAGAGCTTTAATACTTTAATCATGTTGCTTTTCAGGTGTGCACACACCTTATACTCAGAACCAGCAAAATAATGGTGTGTTTTTTGGAATTGGTACACACTAGTACATTACTGTGATCTGAGTTAAACGTACAGTGATTGAGCTGGAAGGTGCAGTAGGCCAGTGAGGGACGGAGTGATATCACTGCATTTATCACTGCATTTCAAGATTCTTTACAGCCTCACCTGCTCAAGGATAACCACTGTATTTTCCTCTGATGCAACATCTGATCTGTATGCCAGGCTTGGCACATACTGTATACCCGAGTTGATATCCCGACAATATTTCAGTTGGAACATTTCAATTTGATGTACAGGGTAGATTCTGTCCCTTTTCAGAGACTGTTCTGAGCGTCACTGAATGTTTATGCGGGCAGGAACTGGTGATAAGGAAACAGACAGATGTTGTCTCCTCATGGTTGATTTGTCTTGGTGACAATACAGAACAATATTGACAATACAGAACAATATTTGGGCCTTTAAGCCACTATCACACATGAAAATGTTTAATGTTTTTTACTGCAACGTGGGAAGGAGTAAAGCATTTTTTTTTGGAAAGGATAAAGAGAAAGTGCCGCGGTGTTACAACAGTAATGCTATGTTGTGACTCCGACAGAAAAGAAGGCTTTTGTAAGACAAGCTTTACTGTACTCCTCCATTCAGAATATGTGGCAGATTGTATCGTTTGCACTTGTTTGCTTTCCGCCCCTCAAACATATTTGCTTCCCCTTCTGCTTTTTTCTGCAGAGCTAATTCTACAAACTGTCCAAAATCCCTTTTGAAGTAATTTAATGGAGTGTTTGTATTGATTATGTGCCTCTCTCACCCCCTCCCCTCTTTCTCTCTTTTCCTGGTATGTTTTTCTTCTTCTGTTTGGTGGTGTTGGGAGGGTTTATGGCAGTATCTTCTTCATTATGCTTAGACCTGTAGGAGAGAGAATCACAAGCTGTTTTTCCTCGCTGATGTGCTCATATCATTAATTCACTTCTGACTGGCCGGAAGCCAGAGAATTCTAAATCTGTAAGCAGTAAATTGTGTGTCGGGGTGGAAAAATCTATTAGATGTTCGAGCATGCCTCGAATTTGAATGAGAGAGAGAGAGAGAGAGAGAGAGAGAGACCACCCAACACACCGAGCCATATCCTGTTATGGCTCGCACCGTAATCAAATTCAGCTTCTTCATATAGCTATATTCATTAATAATTTGTGTTATTTTATTTCTGGAATGTCACATAATGTGTTTTCCGACTTGCACAAGGGAGGGGGCTGAAGGCTGGTGGATGGTTAAACAATGAGAATGGCCTCAGAGGAAATGAAGAGCTCCGTCTCTCCATTAGCGAGGTCTGAAACAACAGTTGTGTGTCTCTCTTCTCTCCATTAGTCAGGTCTGGAACAACAGAGATGCTATTGATGTGACCTTTGCCAGGCATCTTAAATAGACAGAAAGGGAGTGAGGTTCTTTCGTAACACACTAGCTCGTCTGCTTCTAAAACAAATTTCCTCATAGATTTATTTCATATTATTTTTTTATGATTCTTTTATTATGAAAAGCCTTAAATTTGTATGAATCATTACCTTTTATCTGAGATTGTGTGTTTCTTATCTTAAACAAATTGCCTGCTAGTTCCAGTTAGTATACTCTGACTCACACTTAAGTGTTACCCAACCAACAGCCTTTTGGGAGAGATTTCTAGATTTGTCTTTGTCAAAATGATGCTCATTTCAAGAATTACTGCAACATCAATATTTCAGTGCAGAACTGCTTTTTGTACATGTCCCCCTGATATTCTGTGTTGAAATTCTGCCTTCAGATAGATTTGTATTGTGCTGCTCAGTAGGCCTTCTAGACATCACAGATTGTACAATTAATAACTGCATATTTTATGAGTGTGCCAGTCCATCTGTTTTATGAATGCATGTAAAACTGTCCTCTTCTTGCCGCCCTGTTGTGCATATCAAAAGGACTTGACGTTCAAAATACACAAGGAGACATATCACATATTGTGAAATGAATTTGAGAAGTGGTAGAATGTAACACATTTTTCTTCAAAATGTAATTCCACTGCTTTTTTACATATTAAACTACCCAAACTACCCACTACTTCAACCAGCTACAACAGTAACATGCTACTTATACACTAATGCAGCAGTAATCATAATCCATGAATATATGAGTATACTCACAGGAGCAAGTTTGAGTACTAAATAAATGCTAGTAGCCTAAGTACTTTTAATTGCCATACTTATAGTACATTTTGTTAATAATACTTACGTGTATTATGTGTAGTAGATAAGGATCTGAATGCTTCTTCCTCCACTAAATATAACCAGTGTGGGCTCAACTGTTTCTGATAAAGGCACATGAACATGATTCAGGTTATTGCATCTTGAACAAGTGAATCTACAGTAGAGAGTGGAGATACATTTCATTTGATACTGACATCAACAATAAACAAAAGATTTACTTAGTGACTGGTCACAGGGGGATTTTCTGTTGTTGTGGCTGTCTGTACAGTTTGTTTATACCAGTTTATTGTGAGTTTCCAATTTAATGTAAGTGTTAAAGATCTATTTCTATCTCTTAGTACTTGAATAGCTCACTTTATTCTAGCTTTGTGGCTACATGATTTAATAAGACTGAGCTGAGCACACTGATAATTATAACTTGAATTCCACAGTATGCGAGGGTGTGGGAACAAATGTGCTCTAACATTAAATACCCATTTAACTCTACCTTAGCATTACAGTGTTGGAAAAACACTTTCAGTCAGACTTATGCCAACTTAAAAAAATAGCTCTCCCCGCTGATTGCAGATCAGCTTTCTCAACATCCACTTAATATCTGTCATAATCTGTAAGGCAGTACTGATGCAAGAGGGTCACATAGCCTGGCTGCAGGATACATACTGTACTGTAGAGCACAGTGTGGAAGATAGACTTATAGCCTTGTAGGAATAACAGTGTTCATTTCACAGAACAGAGGTAATGCATTTTTCCAGCATTGAAAGGTAATTGCAATAGGGGCTTTGATAGATTCCAGACCTTTGGTGGGAGCTTTTGTGTGTGTGTGTGTGTGTGTGTGTGTGTGTGTGTGTGTGTGTGCGTGCATGCTGCATGCTCACACATACTTACTTGGGTACATAACTGCTCTCAATGCTTTTATTAAGCCAAAGAAATACAAATGACGTAATTTGTATTTGTAAAATATCTCTGTGCAGATGGTGTAATATATTTTAGTTTCTTTGATGTATTGACTGCCAGACGAGTTGGAAAGAGCCCCTTGGCTGCAAACAATAGATCATTGATGCCTCTCTGTCCTCTTTCTCAACCTGTCAGTCCATTTCCTTGTTATGTACTGGCCTGAGGAGCACTTGGCAAAATGAGAGGCATTCAGCCAGTCTTGTTTTTATGCCTGATTTTCCCCTCAGCCATAACTCAAGGAAAGCTGTTGTTTCATCTGATGTGTCAGAGGATTATCTACAGTTAACAATGGCCGAGTCACAGAATCACTTTGTTCCATTGTGGTAGGTGTAACCTTTATTAATCCTGCTAAAAATAATTATTAAATGTGAGAAAGAACAGCTGAGTATGCTGAGGATTGCACACAGATAAATAGATCCAGTAAACTAAGTTGATATTTCAGTATTATACTGTATGTATGTATATATATATATAATATATATATTCAGCTTTCATGAGGAGCAAATTGATTCCAGTTGCGGATTTGATCACTTACAGCCTCATCATTATTACTGGCACAGAACAGAAGCCTCTGCCAAATAATTTCTATGATTCATGTTGTTGTCATTCCATGTTTCTCCTCTCTGTGTTATTATACTGTATACAAAATACATAACAGTCCGTGGATGGGTTTCACAAAATAAACCTAAACAAAAATATCTCCTACTGTCAATTTCAGCTAATATTGGACTTATTCCATTTCCAAAACAGCAATATTATAGAGACAAATAAAAAGCCTTGAGTGACCAGTGAACATAAATTTGTTATCAGAGCGGCAAGATATTCTCCATTTAAGTTCTTATCTTTCCTGTGCAATGTGAGACAAGCAGCTACAAACACTGTATGTGCTGTATTACAGTGATTACAGCGCTGTTGGTAAAGCAGAGGTTTGCCACATCAGAGGTTGTGTTCTGTAATCTGGAATGAATAAATTTAAAGACAAGCTGGTCGCACTTTATCAGAAATGACCTGCTTGTTTAGCCAGATACTGTGTGTGTCACATGAATAACACAAGCCATCTTGTGAAAACAGTTTGTGCAGAAGCAAACTGGGGAACTTCAGACGGAGATCATTAGGGACTGTGGAGAGAAAACAATTGTTTGTGGTTGTTGTTTTCTTTTTTTGTGGCGCTGTTAGAATGTGTAATCACAATTACGTGCACAGAGAAAATCCTACAGTTTGCATTTCTGGGATTTGCTTTTGTATGTTCAATATGCTTTATATCAATGACAGCACATAAAAAAGAAATCTGAACAGATGGTGCTGGTTTTTAATGACATATTGCTATCTGTAAAGTCTTCCTCTAAGCCACAGACTAAAACGTCTCCCCTCGGGAAGCGCACCGCTCTAGTTGTTATCATTCGCTGCTAATGTCACTCTTTTCTTTGCCACATTGTCAAGTCCTCCAGCTAAATAAATGCAATGTAAATTGAGTATTGTGCTGGATGTAATTATTGAAAAGGGTTCCAGTTGGCTTAACTCTACGGGCTGTTTATTTAAAGCCTTCCTCCTCCGTACAGATTTGACGATAGAGAGAGAGAGAGCGAGAGAGAGAGGTTCTTATATAATGACAGGAATTCACAATGGAGCCACGCTGAATGACAAACCCCCCCCAAAAATCTCCAACAAACATCCCTCCCCCCTTCTCTTTCTCATTACAGTTTTACCATTGGGAAACATGCCTGTCTCAAATAGCCTCTAGTATTATTCCTTGTCCCCCTCCTGCTCTTTTTGTGCTTCATTCTTTTTCTGAAAACATATTAAATCATGTTTCCTTTTACACAGTATACACCCTAAGAATTAAGTCTGCGTTAATAATGAGGGGACCTTCTTTGCGGAAATACACACGGCGACTTTGATCTAGAATGGCATGTAATTCCTTGCCTGACCCAATTCCCAATCTCCAGATAAGATGTTTATTTTCTTTCCCTCTCCCTCCTTTGCTCTAACCTTTCTGCAGAACTCACTTAAATGGGAACTTGCTGTCCCATTAAAGATACATTTAAAGGCAAAGATGTCATCCTTTTCATTCTGCAGGATGAGGCTAAATATTGTTGGAAAGGCTGTCTACTTCAGGCTGAGCCGAGGAAAACTCTCCATGTATCCCCCTTTCTCTCTGTCGGTGACAACCTCTGAGATCTCTGATCACAGCTGCTCAATTGAATTTGTGTCGGACAGAGCTGCGTGACAAATGAGAGTGGCCGTCATAGTAGATAGAGTATCATCACCTGGGTGTAAAAGCTTTTAAGCTTGTTTGAGGAGAGGGAAAGAGACATAGAGAGGGGTTTCACTTGTTTGTCTAGTCAAAAAGCAGCCGTATTTCTGCAACCAAAGATAGTTGATTAAATTTGCTCCCTGTGGTATTTGCACATTTCGGGTTCTCGCAGAGCAGCTTGTTTTTACTCTCAGAATTGACTGCGCCATAAGTGAATTGATCCCCAAAACCCAGCAGTAGTCTTTCATTAGTCAGGATGCAGCCTGGGACCAGACAGCGAACAGTGTTTAGGGCCAATCCATCACTACACAAAGGGGGATCAACATGGCACAAACTTGTATTCCTCATCTTAAGGCAATGTGGCCTCTAAGTAATCACGGTTTCAACTTCTCTTCCTCATGAGTCGGGTAATTCTGAGGGGCCAAAGCTACATATAATTTCACCTCAAGCACAAAAGGGGCCCTTTGGAGCTTTTCTAATAGTTGTGATAGATTTGTTACAGGGCCCCCGTTGTTTTTTGATAGTCAAAAGAACCAATTTGGGTTTTTTGAGAAGGAGCCCCTCTGAATAATCCCTTCATGTATTACAGGACCTATTAAATGCAAACTTTTCAATCTGGCAATCAATAAGGCAGGCAGCTTTCCCTGGCCCCGTGCCAGACACATTAGGACTGCGAGCGATGGTTGCTAGGGAGCTGAGCCTGCTCAGGGGAAAGAATGTTTAATGTAATAGAATCACATAAATCAACTGGAGGAAAGTGCTTGTGTTGTTTCTTCTCTTCTTCTCTTCTCTTCTCTCTGTTTAACTGAAAACATTTAATATGGGTGTGTGTTTTTGAAAATGTGGTACGGCCATCCCCCCCCCCTGTTAACCACAAGAACATCTGGGATGGAATTAAGCTGAGGGAAGTTGAGTTTTCTCTGTGTTCATGTGTGTGTGTACAGTTCGTAAGTGTGTGTGTGTGTGTGTGTGTGTGTGTGTGTGTGTGTGTGTGCGTGCGTGCGTGCGTGCGTGCGTGCGTGCGCGTGTGCGTGTGTGTGTGTGTGTGTGTGCGTGTACTTGAATAAATTGAGGTGAAAATTATATAAATGTTTCTTCCTTTTTTTCTTTGTCACAGGCCACTGCCCCACCCTGCAGAAATGAATGAGGCCCTTTAGTGCTTTACTATAATTAAGAACAGGAGCCAGCATGCATGGAGGGCTCTCTTTCTCTCTATTTCTATGTATTACTTTCTGTGAGTGTTACTCTCCCTTTCCCTGCCCTCTGTACAGTTTCAATAGAACATTTCCTCTGGGTGTCAGTGCCCTTTTGTGGGAATATGATTATCTTTGAAGAATTAGCGCACAGACATGACCTGTGAATGTAAAAGCCAGATCTCTCTTAAAGTCCTACTCCATCCATTGTATCTGATAATGCAGAATCTTTTTAATATCAGATTCAAAAAGTTTGTGCAGCACGGAGCGCAGCAGATGTCACCAGCTTGAATTCATAAACTTCTCAAACCAGTCCTGCAGCATAAACCACTTCTACACTTTCCATTTGTAAGCTCAGTGTGTTCCAAACAGTCATATCTTTACCAAAATACAACTAAATATGCTGCAAGTGTCCCATTCCTCTGATAAGCCTGAAATTCTGATGTAGTTTACATGCTCCTGGTTTGTCACTTAAACAGTTACTTTCCAAATAAACAAGACTCAAGACAGCCATATTTTACAGCGATGTGTGTTGAAATGTAAATATGTTGGTGAAAGAATAAATGTTTGGAACATACTGAGTTTACAAATGGACAGAGAATATGTTGATTTTGCTGCTGAGAAATTTCTGTGGAGACGTGATACTTCATTTCCACCCTGAGAACTTATCATTGAAATCTACTGTAACCATGTCTTAGCAAAAAGTTGCATCTGTACGCATCCAGCAGTCATGGAGCAACAGTAGCATTCATTTGGAGTCGTGTTTCTGGCCACCTAGAAAATGTAATTTCAATACTCACTCCTCTTTAAGGTCTGTTTTTAGTCTCCACCAAATCCTGCAAAAAGTATCTGTCAATTTAACCGTTAAATGCTCCACTATGATCACCAGCTTTGTCTGTCTGCCTTTTAGTGCTAAGCAAGTATAGCGTACAGTAGGGCCGAACAATCAATCGTTTTCAAGTCGTAATCGCGATTTGTAAGAATGTGTTTAGCTAATTGTGAAGACCGCGATTAATCGAATGTGAAATATTTAGTTTAATGTTTGGTTGTTGATTTATAAATTTGTATTCCTCTTTTCATTATTATATTTACTGTTTTTTCATAAGATACATGCTGGAATGATGTTACATATCACAGAGTGTTTACAGAAATGTCCTATTTTCAGTGGATTTTTCACTTACATTTTTTTAATTACTTTATTTAACATGATCGTAGAAGGTGCAATATGTACTGTAGCTAAAAAAAGAAATCCCAAATTGAAGCATACTCGCAATATCTGGCAGGAAAAAAAAACATCTTATTAATAACATCCTCAGGGGGAAATTCACAAAAATTATAATAATCCGGCGCCCAGATTGCTCAGCTGGTGGAGCGGGTGCACATATATAGAGGTTTACTCCTTGACGCAGCGGGCCCGGGTTCGACTCCAACCTGCAGCCCTTTGCTGCATGTCATTCCCTCTCTCTCTCTCCCCTTTCATTTCTTCAGCTGTCCTGTCAATAAAGGCCTAAAAATGCCAAAAAAATATAATAATAATTATAATAATCAGCCCTATCACCCCATTTGATCCTCAAAAGATAGGCCTACATTTTAGGCGGAGTATCTCTTTAAAGAGTTGTGTGCTGTGTACATTGTGTGAGAGCACAGCTTGCAGCTGATATGATGAGCAGCGGAAAGGCGAGTCAGTGTCTGTGACTGATGTGATGTTGATGACGGATGGCCGGCCACTGAGTCACACAGTATGTTATTCAATGCAGATCCATTAAATACATTTGAAATATTATTTCAAATTCTACTCCCTTTGAGCCAAATTAGCTGAGTGTTAGTGACACACTGTGTGATTGCTTTGCTTTGTTTTACTCCAATACAGCGATGTATTGCTGCCGCATCCTCCGCATGATTAATGTGATTTTGTTTACAGCACAGACTAGCATGCAATTAGCCAAATGTTCTAGCACATTTTGTTTTATCTGAGATTGAGTAGTCATTCACAGACTGGACAAGCGATGAATCATGCAAATGCAACAAATTTATTTCAACGTTTCATGTAATTCTCTCTTCGTCCAAAACACAAGGTTAGCGCGAGTAAAAATGTGACGCCTTAATCTCCCCACGCATCATTTCCATTTGGTGTCATTGACAGATGCTGTTCCTTCTTTATTTGGTCAGGTTTCAATAACATGAAACCAATAGCCAGATCGGGCGCCTGCTGCTGCTTATATGGACCCTCTCAGTGTCCTGTCCCCCCATTGACAAGTGAGAGAGAGAAAAGGCGGATGAATCAGAGATGTGTTATATATTATGAGAAGAGGCTAAATGGAAACAGGGCAACCTCAGGAATCAATACAGAGCAGAGAGCCTGCAGGATGAAGTGAGGATACCAAACAAGAACCTTCCCCATCTCACCTTTTCCTCTTTCTTTCTCCTGTCTCCCTCTTTTCTTCACCAATGTATTACTTATTACCTCAGGCTATTTTTTTTTTTTTTGTTTATGTTTTTAAGCTTTTAGACTTGTTTTTGGTGTTTAAAAAAAGAAGCAAAAAAACCCCCATGAAAAATATGAAAGTGACATTATTGGCTCTGGGTTACATGCTTTGCCATTTCTCGCCAACCCCACAAAAGCTGCAGGGGGATCCAGTAAATTCCTTGGCCGAGCAGATAATGTGGAAATGTTGACAACAGCAAATTTGAGCCGAGTGAGTGATTTAAGAACTACAGCGGGTGACAGCGAGCATGAGAGTAATGGTTTTCAGCTTTTTCCTGCTCGTCTGTGACAAGAGAAATGAGCATACTTGCCTGAAAGATCTTGTCAGAGCGTGTGGGCAGTTTGAATATTTTTAAGCCTGGTTAAATGTAAATGACACAGTTTATATGAGTCACATTTGGGTTTTAATTTGCCAGCGTAGATCTGCTTTTAAGCGTGAGCAGCCCTCATATTATGACTAGTTTTAGTCCCAACTTCCAAGTTCCAATGCTGAGGATCTCAGATATGCAGCATAGATTGCCCTTTTTATAGTTCTGGTTTGAAATTCAATAATATCAATGATGTTTCATCTAACATTGCAATAGCTATTCATCCAGCGAAGCAGCTGCTTCAACCACAACTAATGAGTATGCGGCATTTCTGAGATCTTGATTATATATCATGCTTGTTATGAAAGAGAAACAGAAATGTTTCCTTTGGTGTAATTACACAAAATATTCTTTAATTCTTTCTGGTATAATGAAGTCAGAGCTTGTTCTCATCATTTTTATTTCTACTCCTGTTTCTCTCATATTGAGAATGGTTGCATTAGTGTACAGTCTCCTCTCTTCCCTTTTTACCAAGCGTTTTTCCTCAAAGGAAGAGATGGCTCACTGGAATATTTAACCCCACAAATATCAAATCCATCCTGCATTGGTCACTATCATTTTGTTATATTTATGAAGCAATGTGTGTATATATTATATCATGTTACTTTAACTATGTTGGAGTAAATTGAGATATGTATGTTACTGTGCAGTCTCACATGACAGCTGCTGTAGCTGATGACTTTACCAGTCTGCTGTGGACTGCAGTAGTGTCGCTTACAGTGTAGTGTGATACAGTAGTGCAATGTTTTGTGTTTTTAAAGGACTATATTATTACTTGTGTATGTTTTAGCACATTCACTATGTGTAATTTTGAGAGGAAGACAGACAGGAAGCAGACAGACACATGTTGCAAAAGAGTTTTGCTTTAAAAAGTTGCTGTTTGGCAGACGGCTCTCAATTTTCCTTGTTTTATTAAACGCATCAAAGAAGAAATGTAATTTATTCTCAGTGATGTATCACTAAATGTATTATTAGCAACCTTTAAGTCTCTGCAAGTTAACTGTGGCTGCCTGGAAACCAGTAAATCAACACAATCAAATCTAGCAATAAGGTCTTTGACTTTTTTCTGCTGTACAGTCGTTCTATCTCACATCTTCAAAGATGTGTAAAAACAGTGTAAAAACAAAAGCTCTGCACTATAACTAATCATTTTGTTCTCTGTCTCTGTAAAGTTTTTCGATTAAAAGAGGTGCTAGAAGAATTATATTGCTGCCCCAGAGTGACAGATGTTTGTATGCTTTTGTCTTCAGAAAATCAACAGATATAACTTTTTTTGAGTTCAGTTACCTTTCATTTGTGCATCCGTCTTCGCTTCCCTGGGCCATGATTCATAACAAAGCACAATCCTACAAAGCCACCCCAGTAATATACTATATTAATTCACTGTAGTTTCATTCGATGCCACCTCTGGTCAAACACCTGTCGCATGAGAATGTTCCTGTGAATAAAGAAAGAAAGCGTTGCCGTGTAAAACATCTATGTAACTGAGGGGATTTTGAAGGAATTTCAGTCCACAAATGAGTTTAGCAGATTGACCATTATGTAAACAGTAATTATCTTACTGACATCAGGGGATGGATAGTAGAAACATACATTTCGGTCCTAACCCGTTGCACAAGCAGTTACAAAATGTCTGGATTCTTACTCCCGTCATGTAGTTTCTGTGTCTCCAAATATAAAAATTTGGATTCATGCTTGCATTTTAATTTGCATATTACAAAACTGGTTCAGTCATGCTTCTTTAATATCAGGAATTTTAGTAAGATCAGCCGCATATCCTGTCATCTCAAGACACAGTGAAGCTCATTCATGCCTTTGTCACATCCTGGTTACATTATTGTAATGCACTTTTTACTTGAGTAACTCAGTCATCCTTGAAGTGTCTACAGCTTGAACAAAGTTCTGCTGCCAGACTTCTAAATAGGACTATAGACGTCTGCTAATATCCTTCTTGCTTTTGTTTCTTTCAACTATCAGTACATTTTATAATTGATTTTCAAAATAGCATAAGGCCTTGCATGGCAGAGCTCCAACCTACAGTATTTTGGTGTCTTCAACTAGCTGCTACTACTACGACTCTAACAACATGGAAGCTACCAGAAGAAGCAAAAACAACACATTACAGAACTGATCAAGGTATTTTAGCTGTATGTCAGACTAAGAGCAAATCAAAAGGAGAACAAGCATTTCTATTTATGGCACCATAGGCACCAGGTAACTATAATGTGAAATATGTCAGTATTTTTAAATTACAGCCAAAAACTAACCTGTATAGCACAGATTGTTCATCTTATTAACCTGTTTTGTATTGTATTGCTCTAATTATTTTCTCCTTTTTGTTCAGTTCTTTGTAAACTACTGTTTTAGGAATTTAAGACCATACAAATTAAGGGGGTATTTCAGGAATTTAGGATTGCATTTATACAAAGTTGTCCAAATTGAAGCAGTAGAGGCGGAAATATAGTGACTTTTAATCCGTAGCATGAGTCAAGCTCCAAAAACACTGGATCCTACAATTCCCACAATGCAACCCAATAGTGTCTTTCATTCTTGGCTCGTAAACCCCCATGTCTTTTATAATCCATACCACATGTGTGCAAGCCCAAGCTGCAGTAACCCTGATGACATCACCATGATGTCATCATGGTTATTTTTTCAGACTTTGCACAGCTCCTCTAAAGCCAAAGAGGACCTTTTAGTATACTTTATCAGTTTACTGTAAGTATATTGTATTGGAATGTATTGAGTGCTGCGCTGACTGAGTTGTTATAACAATGTCAGCTGTCCTGCAGAGCAGTTATGATCCTGACACTATTGTAGTTTCTGAGGTCAGGAGCTTTACAGCGTGTTCTGAAAATAATCTGCCACACCACAGCTGTTTGATCAACACGCGGCACTACCACCAGGAGAGGACTTACAGACTGAAGAAAAAGAAAATAGAACCTAAGAGAGAGAGAGAAACAAATTGCATAATGTTCTTACAGTGTCTTCCAGCTCTCCAGTGATGGAGCCACAGCCCCAACCAATTAGAAAGACTACGTAAAGATAAAGATGCCCTTTATTTTGAAAGGTCGGGCTTTGAGAACAAAAGGATTTATAAAGTGTACATACACCCAATGTACATCACACACACTAACACACACACAACACCAACATTCATACTTTACAACGCCTTTGTAAAGTTATTAATGCCCTGCGGCTCTCTCTCCAAATTGAATCTAATCAAGTGAAATGCTGTAAGGGTCCTTGGGAGAAAGAGTAGGTCTGACGGTGACCGCTTACAATAAAATCTCTGACATTTGGAAACAAAGCTGGCTTTACCTCTGAGCTGTAATTGCGACAACTACCGCAATCTTTGATAAATATGTGTGTCTGCAGTGTGATATGCATGTGCAATGTGTGTTTATACATCTGTGGGCTTTGTGGCACCTACCTCCGCATATAGTGTGTGTGTGTGTGTGTGTGTGTGTGTGTGTGTGTGTGCATCAATGTGTGTACCCACAGTATAGAACGAGACCCACCCACTAGGAGCGTGCACCCCTTGACTCCCAAGCTGAAAGTCCTGTCCGAGCAATGAGACACTGCGCTGCAGAACACTGACATGACATGTGCGTGTGTGTGTGCATGCGTGTGCTGGATGAAGGGTTTTAATAATTTCTTTTGAAGTGGTTGTCCTACTGGAGTACAGTGGAACTAATTACACTGATTGTCGGGAATGCAGCTGCTGTAAATATGTTATGAATGGTGTCCTTCCTGCCTTGTTTCTGCTGTACATTTATCACCCTCCAGATTGATAAAATAGACCCTGCCTGTTTTGTCTTTAGGAAGGCAAGGTGAAAAACTTGCTAGTTAGCCACACTTGAAATATTAACTAACCTGCAGAAATTCCAATGAACGTCATGTCCAAGGGCTTTTTAAAAGCAGACGGGACAGTGAATAATTCATGTAGAAATCGTGTTTCAAACTGCCTGACTCTGCTTCATCAACTGTTGAACCATGTAGTCGGCTTTGTAAGCTAGAAAAATATTGGCACTCTACGTTCAAACAATAGTCTCTGAGAGCAAGTGAGTTCACAAAATGTGACATTTGACTAAAGCTTTAATGAACAATGCACATGCATAATTTGTCTATGTATTATGATTTGGCCAGTTTCCAGTCATTGTCCATAACTGTATTGTGTTGTGCTGAGATGTCATTTTATTATCATATAATCACCATAGTAGAAGATTAGAAACACACCCATGGGAGCTTTGGACCGGAGACACTTATCATATTGTCATGGTCATATAAAGTCACCTCATATTCATTTATCTTATTATATTAGAGCTCACACTGTAAGTCAGTTAATCTATTAGTCAACAGAAAAAGAATCAACAACTATTTTTCAGCTTCTTAAATGTCAATATATGCAGGTTTTCTAAGACTTCTTTGATATTTGTTGGACTGTTCAGACAAAACAAGATGTCTTAAGCTTAAGACATCTTGTTTTGTCTTAAGCAATATACCTGTTAAGCATCAACATGTTGTCATTTTCATTGTGAGTATGTGGCTAATGACAAAGCAATACGTACATGAGAAGGATTTTTTTTCATCCCATATATACCTTCTTGAGATTTATATGGTACTTACTAAAAGTGACAGTACAGTAAACTTTAAGATCTCAAACATTACCTTGCCATTTAAGGCCAATAGTAAGGAGTAAAAGAATCATATTCACAGCACTCTGGCAGCGCATGTGCCAGAATATAATGGTAGCCAAAGAATGATCTATGAGAGGGAATAAAGTAATAAAATCTGAAGATAAATAGTAGAGTGAATGTGTCATGTAGAATTAAGTGCTGCCATTCTCACTTGGAAAACGAAACATTCTCTATTTGGCTACAAAGATTCCCCTTTTCAATGTTGAATTTAACTATGTATAATCTCTGTGGACCTTCTAACATTGTGTTTGTATTTTGTGTGTTTTTCAGGCCAGGAGGAGGATGGGCGTAAAGTTTTGGTCCTCAGTTACCCCCAGTATTGCCGTTTCCGGTCAGTTTTGGCACGGCTGAGAGAGCAGCCGTCCTCTCTGCTCATAGACCACACGGTGCTAGCGCTGGGCGGCATCGCTGCGTTGGGCGGTAGCACGAGGATCCTGTACTGCCGTGACACCTTTGAAAATCCTGCCCTGCTGCAGAACGAGAGCATCTGTGACCAGTTTGGTGAGTTTGGAAGCTGGTCATTTGATTGTAGCTGTTAGATAGTGGCAGTTTATGGCATTTGGAGTGTTGCACATTTAGCCCATAAAACATCAAACTACTCATGTCCCAACCTCTGGACATAAGCATGTGCTTAAAACTCATTCTCAAAGTACAGTTCATCTCAAACTTTTAATTATGTCATTTTGGTCCCCATGACCATTTGGTCAAGTGTACTTTCATTGGAAAATGGACAGATATTGCACTTTTTGGGCCAAGCAATTTGACAACAGAAAATGTCCTTGAGTCATTTTAAAATTTGTATTTGTGTAATGGCTGGCTATCACAGTTAAGACTGTAAAATGGCAAAGAAAAGGGAGCTTTTGTAACATTTGGGTTACAAAGCCAAATACAATTGCCTTCCTGTGAAAGACATGTATCTCTGAAACAACAGCATTTCATGAGCTGAGAAAAAACAGATCTGTTTACAGTTTTCTGACAATAATTTTTCAGATAATCCAATGAGTTTTAAAGTGTAAGAGCCCTGGTTTTACACATCAACGTCTGTTTACAGGTCTTGGGGCGTACTACTACACATGTGGAAAAGGTTGTATACAGCTTTTTGTGGCTCCAGAAGGAGCTGTGCAAGCTGATAAATTGCCTCAAGAAATGTCACTTGAGTCAGTGTCAGTTGGGGCTGAAAACAACAAGCTTGAAAATGAAATAACTCTGGGGGTGTGGAGTTAGAAAAAAGTGAGCTTAGCTGACCTCTGCTTGAGGCTAGAAGCTCAGGGCTGCATTAGCCACTAGTAGCATAACTGTCAGCAGTTGAGTTGCTTTGTGGGTAATGTAGGCGGCAGGTTTCGACAAGGAAGAAGAATGTGTGGAATAAAAAAGATATCTCTGCTCCTGCTGCATCAATTTTGATCCTTTTTTGTCCATTGCAAGTCAATGTTATAGAAGTGCAATGCTAAATCTGCACACCTGCAGCACACTCTTTTAAATTGTGTATTTAGCTAAAGAAGTACAAGGATTTTAGGAAGAAACACTTAATCAAAAAAATAATCAAAATTACTCAATTTGAGTTACATGGTTTTCACTGGCCAGCTACGAAACAAGCCAAAACTCAAATGGCTTTTTATTATCTGTCACTTGGCTTGACTTAAAATGAAATAAATGTCACACAGACAAAAGAGTGATGAACAAAATGCCTATATTTTGCTCATTACTCGCTATGAGGATGTCCATGCTACATTTTCCTTAGCTGTAATTTGGATTTGTGTGGAGATCATTAGTTTGTGTGCTGTGGTCTCATTTCACTCATCACTCCTTTGTTTCTTATAATTTTTCCATTTGTCATTTTTTTTTTTTTTTTTTGGTGAAATTAATTAAAACCATTTAAACTCAACATGCTTTTGATCAATGCTCTTTTAGTTTAGTTAATTTAGACTAAATACAATTGATCATAATTTCCTTTCAATATGTTTTTTATTTAGTCCGTTTGGGGTCTTTCTGTTTACGAACACAAGTGACCGACATTCAAACACCGTCACCAGTCACACCTATGAAAAGCATTCTGTGGTTCCAGTGAGGAATTTTGAAGTGCTGGAACATGTCTATATGCCATTCACTGTGTTTTCCCTGCCGCTCATGAATCCACACATTTTATTAACCCCGAGCTGGGCTAAAACAAAGAAGTAATGTGATTCATCTCTCTTTATATTTCCTCTGCTCGGTAGCACGGTTGAGCTCAGTGGGCTCTTGTGCAGCATCAATTTGACATTCACAGTAACGGCTCCTCTGGTCAAAAGTCATTGTTTTTCTTTTCCTGTAAATTTGCCAGTAGGTAATTGCATTTTAAGCGAGCAGCAGAGGTGAGACCAGAAGGGAAAATGGTTATAGGCATTGGAAAATAAGTTATGAATAGTAACGCTAACATCCTGTGGCTGCTATTGCTCATTCACTTGGCTCAATAATGCCATTCCTCTATGAGCCACATTTAAGTTAAAGGTTTTTTTTCAGAGCCTAAGGAAGTTCCATTTTTATTTTTATTTTTTTGGACAAAGGCAACTAGATTTCTAATGTTATTCACATGAAGGTTTACTAGGTTTGAGGCAGGCTTTTATTTCCGCTTGAATTGCTGCTTGGTGGTTTGTTTCAAAACAGCAGAGCTAAATAATTTCCATCACTCTGCAAATTGAACTAGAGCCTCAAGGGCGCCTTACTTATAGGCACAAACACACACATGAATGTTTGTACATATGTGCTTAGAAACACAACACAACAACACAACTGCTGAGCAAGGTTCTCCTGCCATTAAATGAAAAGCAGCTATAAACAACATATTAAATCCACCTTTATTAGGATAAATACCAGCACTGTGGACTTAGAAAAAGTAATACTGTGCAGCTGTGAAATACTGTATTAAAAACTTCCAAATTTATCTGGGGAACAATTTTAGGACTTTCTTCTATGCTTCTTCCGATGCTAATTCTGACCTTTTGGATTCCACCAAATCTGCTGTGGCAGCTCTAATAGCCGTCCATCTTGTCTAGGCTAATTCATGAAAGTGTGTCAGGCTACCTCAGGGGGTAGAGAAGATGAGAAAGCTCAGGGAGAAAAAAAAAAAGTGCTATTGCAGAATTTCAGCAAGCCTGTTGGTACAGTGTTGTGTGAAATGTAGCCATCAGATGAAAGCCTGCTGGTGAAATCCAGTCTATTTTTAATAGAGTTTTTAGTGTATTTATATTTACGTATAATCATGTACAGATGTATTATAATCAGCAGCATGTTTTTATTTGAGCATGTGCAGTGTACTCTGATTTATCTGCATTTTTGGAGGTGAGTAATGAAACATCAGCATGCTCCGGCTGCTCCTGTGTGCATAATGACTTTGATATCTTCAATATTTGCTCTCACTTTACCGGATGATGTAAGGTCGTTCCTGGTATGACAATGAGAGTTGTCGGAGGCTGTGCTTTAATCTATATCTGATCTATATTCATGGTTGTTTTTGTCCACATCATCGCCGTGCTTTTGAACCACCTTCAGCAAAACTGCGGTTGTGTCAGTTACCAGATCTTAAGTCCTGTGATCCATATTCATGTTCAGCATCGCCTGTCACCCCTGCAGCTGCTGTCCTCACGGGGAATGACACGGTTTTTGTTTATAATTATCATGCATTCTCTGCCAGCGTGGATTGATTATACCCATGCTACTTTGTGTCCCCAATATCATTTCTTGCCAGGAGGACTGTAATATCACCGCACAATTGCATAAAAGGAAACCTTGCTGGCACACATATTCTTTAGAGTACTTATTGTGTGCACACTGATGTACTGAATGAAAAACAAGCTCTTACATAAACCTAAGGATAAAGGTCTTGCATACTGTACTGTACTATAATAATATTGGCACTACTGAGGCCCCTCTGCTGTGAGAAAAAGCCAGAAATAGTTTGAGTGGGCCAGGCCTTTGCAGCGCTGAATGACAGATAACAAGGTTCAAGGTTTTGTTATTAGCTGTCATGGTTCTGTTGAGTATTACTCACATTCATTTGGCATGTGTACTGTACGTGCTACAAAGCAATAACATAAACATTTGTAAGCCCAACCTAGAGGTGCCATATGTGATCAATTTAAACAAGTTGTACATCGCGGAGCTTTAGGGCATCTTGACAGCTACCTCATTTGGGCATCTGTTAAAGAAAATATTATGGCCAACATTTTTCCCATTTTCTCTTATTCTGAAGTTATTCTCCCAAACTGCTGACCTTCCTCTCCCCTCCCTTCCCCCATTCCTTCAGAAACCTAACACTCCTTATGTGCACATTGCTTAAATCAACAGTATTTTGAAAGTTAGTGAGGCAATCATGTTTGAGGCTAAGCAGTTGAGAGGAGCTGTGCTCCCCTCCCCACCTCCTTATTTTGCTCGTTCTCATTTGTCCTATATTCCCCAGGTCTCTTTCCTTGGCACAGAAACTATATATTTCATGCTCAGCTCAGTGTGTTTTGTTTGAAATATCTCTCACTCAGTGCTGGTTTGATTTTTATTAAAAAGAAACATTTTCAATGCAATCCTTTGTTTGTAATCCTCCAGGGTGGGAGGAGTACAACAAAAACAATTCATTGCTTCAATATATTAACATTGTCCAGATGCACTGATCATAAACAGAATTGGACAGTCTATTTTTGTAATGTGGTGCTTGTGCCAGTTTGGTACATCTGTGGCTGCTTTGTGTGTGTTTATGAGGGTGTTTCTGCATGTGTTTGACAGAAAAAAAATGTCCTGTTCTCGCTGAAACTGATATATACTTTACTGGAGGAGAGGAAATCTGAAAAGCAGTAAAACTGCTAAAATCCTAAACCTCTATTTTGAGATAACATCTTTAAAAACATTCAGTCCTGCTAGCTTGATTGGGTTGGGTCACCAGATGAACATACAGTATGATGTCATTGTTTCCACAACTTGAACCACTTTCTTGCTCGCTCTTTAAACATGAAATCAGATTAGATGTAATATGCATAGGCCAATATCGTCCCATGACAGCCCCGTCTGTTAATGTAATAGCCAAACTGCTTCCTAAGCTCATGTTTTCCCATCTCCTCTGCAGATTTGTGTTAACCACCAGCCCATGAATTTTTCATCGTCCATATGTCAATGATATACAGAGGCCATAGAGGAGGAATTTAGAGGACATGGACTCTAACAATAAACAGTTGTATAGTACATTGTCATGGCTTTACATATCTGTAAAATTATGTTTGTACAAGAACATATTTTTACACTATAGGCTCTTATTCACAGCATGCATTATAACTTCACATGCCATGCTGTGTGACTAGCCTTGACAAACTGTGAACAGGATGTGTCTTATTTATTGCTCTTATATACATGGTATGCACAGGCAGAATTGATGCCGCAGTGCTATTTTAACTAAAAGCACTTTCTTCTACTGGCATCAGCAGCATTAGCATGACTCTTGGGGCTGAATAAGGCACAATCTTCCTGATTATCCCTATTATGTCATCAGCAACAGACCAGCTCTACACATTGCTTTGCATTGCTGTTTATCTATTTTTAGCAAACAGTGCACACAGAGAGATAAATACGCATCTGGCAATAGGCGAGAAGCTTTTCAGAAGTCTGGACTTGTTATATACAGTGCAAAGGTTTCTCAGAGAAGCAGCGCCAGTTGAGGATAATTGACTAGTAGAGGAAGAAAGAACACCCAGGTATACTCTTCAGTTACAGGATCATAACTATTTCTGGCTCCCCCACTTTAACAGTTTCAGTTTTATTTCCTCACTAAAAATCTCTCTAAATAGCCTCCTGTGAATGTCCAGCTGTCAAACTGTGTTATCGTGTGACTTTGCTGTTTTTAAAGGGTTAGTTCAGAATCATCAAAGTCATCAGCAGTACATTGATTAGCTTATGTGTCAGGACTCTGTTTGCTTCTCCAAACCACCATACACTGACTATGGATAAGTACTTCATACAACCCCACTTCAAATATCCGAACTATCCCTTTAAGTAGACATAATGCCATTGAATATTTAACATATTTATATTTATATTAGAGATTCCCTACCTTTCAAGCAGCCATTTTTTTCACTACAGTCTAAAAATCTTTTTGCAGTACCATAAAATGTACTTTATAGAGGTGATCCAACATAGTGAAACATTTAGTCACCTTTTTACTGTCACACTATCATCACATGTTATTGCAGCTGTGAGTGTTTTGAAACTCTTCCTGTTGCTGCATTTGTAGAAACTCCGACGTCCCAGATTTGAGAGTTGTCTGCCAAACAGGAACTATTTCAATGAAACAGGAGTAACCAAATTCACATTATCCTATTTGATGTGTGATTTTCTTCAGGGTACCATTTCTTTCAATACATTGTAGATAATGAAGGTTCTTTTTGGTGGTAAACTTGGATGTCGGACTGTCCTTGAACGTACCACCAAAGAGAGTTTTCAGACTTGCTCCTGCTTGCAATCGTGGTACCACAAGATGTTAACATAGACGAAAAATAATAAAGGTGCTAAAATGTTGACAGTGAAGGATAATTCATCAAGTACATTTCATATATCTGTTTGTTGATTTTTAAACTAAAATTCCTCAAATGTAGAAAAATCAATCAAAGAATTTAGGATGTAAAAGTTATTTGATAGTGAAAAGGCACAAAGTAATTAACCACTTTGGCATGATGGTTTCACATAATTTGAAGGTCATTATCAGGCTTGGAAATAAAAAGATGGACCAAAATGTGATGTTTTTTTTTTCTTTTTCAAAGCAGTTGTGTAATTTAAAACTCTGATAAACTATGAAGCACGTTATTAATTACTTTACACTTCAGCTAACCAGGCCAGCCTGACCTCATTCATAATGGCGTAGATGATTATTCCATTAATACACTTGTCAAATGTGGAAGAGTCACTGTTGGTGAGCATGGTTTAAATCAAGCGAGAATATGATTTACATGATAAAAAGATATGGTGGATTTGTAGCTGGATAGGACAACATATTTAAAAAACATACTTTCACAAAATCCCAGATGTGAGTTGTGATACAGCTCTTGAATTTCCCTAATAAAAATTACAGAACAGCATGTTGTAACCTGGAGTGAACACGTCTGACTCATCAGTGTAACTGGAGATGCTGTCTGTCAGTGAGGCTGGTGTAGAAACAGCTCATGGGTTGCTGGGTTAAGTGATGAGTATTTTTCACATGTCTGTAGAGGCTTGTTGCAGGTTGTTTCTGAAAGGAGCTTGTGTAATTTAGGTGACGTCAATAATCATTGTTACACTGTACGGCAGCAAAGAAGGGATTAAAAGTGATGATTGTGGTTGATGTTTCCTTCTTTTTTCCCCAACATGACACAGACAACACATACTGAAACATTGTCACTGTTGGCAGCTGCTTTGGAAATGTTTGGAACTGTTTTAAAGCTACTTTCACGATAATGAAAACTGAAAATACAAAGAGCAGGAGAGAGCTTGTTGTGTTCTTTAAGTTATTTGTAGATTATTGGCATAAACTCCCTAAAATACAATGCATTTGCATATAATAAAAAAAAAATGAACAGAAAGATAAAAGTATCCATTGGCCTATTTTGAAATGGGAATGATGATTATTTGTAATCACCATGGCTTAATACTGAGTATCTTTTTCAAAATGATGAAGTCCCTATGACTGGGCTCATTGGCCGACTCAATCCCATCAAGTGTAACTAGAGCGTGATCTATTAGAATACATATGTTTTATTGATGCATGGGCTTCGTGTTTATCCTGGCATTCATTTATTTATAGGTCGATGCTGTGATTTCTTTTTTTCTCCAGTAATGAATAGGATAAGCCTTGAAGCTTATCCACTGCTCCCTTTCATCTCTCCCTCTCTCTCTCTCTCTCTCTCTCTCTCTCTCTCTCTCTCTCTCTCTCTCTCTCTCTCTCTAAAAGCTAAATTGAAAAACTGTATTTTTAAAGCCCTGGTCCTACGTAGTACGAGTTGTTTCTGCAGTCTGTCAGTATCAATAATGTGGAAGCGTTTGAAGGTTATCCTGTTTTTAGCATATCCTCCACATTATGTAACTTCAAATATGTTTTACATTTGGCACTCATGGAACAACAGGGTTTGTGTATTTAGGACAGCCCCTCTGCATGTTCTTAACATTTCTTTGCAAAATGATATTTATTTTCCAATGTCCTCTCCTGGAACAATAGCCATTAAGAGCAACTTTCCAACACTTGGGCACGTTGACTTGACGTTTTAACTTTTAACTATCAGATGTTTACAGCCTGTACTGTGTTGTAGTGTATTTGTTTTTTTTTGTCTTGACAACTAAGCTAAATTATTACAGATTAAGTACACAGAGAGATATTGTGCTTTGTTGGACTTCAGCCAGCAACAGCAACCAAACTCAACAAAAGTTTTTTTCTTCTGCATGTGTGTGTGTGTGTGTGTGTGTGTGTGTGTGTGTGTGTGTGTGTGTGTGTGTGTGTGTGTGTGTGTGTGTGTGTGTCTTGAGCTAAATGCTGGGTGATAATATGACGTTCTCCAGGGTCAGAGGTTATTGCATTCCTCAGTGTCAGTCAGTGGATCTGGGTTAAGCTTAAACCCAGCCATGTCTCGAATGTGATGTGTGTTAATGAGTACTTAACAGGCAACGCTACCATCATGAGGCGATCACGAGGCGGACAGAATGAAAGAAAATTATTTTCTCCCTATAATTACAGTTTATTTTGACTATGAATTAAGTTTGTAAAATTTCTATTGTAAAACATGTGACATTGTGACTGCGTACCATCATTTTCTATTTACTCTGCAAATGGAAAGCCAACAGCCTTTATGAGTGTGCGCAGTTGTAAAGTACACACATTCACACCCCGTCGAAACACACACCCCAATGAATCTGATGAGAATGATTTCATAATACGTCGCAATAATAAACTTCTTTGAACAGTTTAATTGGCTCTTCCTGGAACGGCACCGCTTCGCTTCATTTGATCTGATGAAAGAGTAATGTTGCTTCTCCCCAGGGGGAGCATGCACAATGGCGCACAAATAATGAATTAAGAACACTACCCTTTTTTTTCCTCCAAATAACTGCTACAATAAAGCAGCAAAATTCATGCAGCACTCATTCCACTTTCCCTCTAAATTGCTTTCATGTTTATATACTTATGTATTTAATTTTCAGAGCTTGTTTTAAGTGAAAATAAACCTGATTCCTGGAAGGGATTGAGTTCACATGGAAATTGATTGTCCTGTGAAAGCATCATTGTTGTTAGAAACATTTGGAAACATTTCAGAAACCTTCGTCATGTGTGATTCTGTGAAACGTCACACTTACTATACTTCTGGAAATAGTAGTATTTGAATAGCCTTTATGGCAAGGAGTGAAATTTGATTTAAAGGCATCTGGTGTATGTAAAAGTTGAATGGAAGTAGTCTATGCAAAAGAGGAAAAAGGAATGTGTAAAATTGAAAATGACAAAGTCATGATGGTTTGGGAAAATGTCCTCTTTCCTCGGCTGACGACTATTAACAGTGACAGTCTGAATGGAGAGTCTGTGTACAGCAACTGTATGGTCACAGAAATGAGCTCATTACTTGCATATACATTATGTATGTGCACATATACACATTCATCTATAATGTTATTATGTGGAGAATATTCTATTTACATATCCATCTGCTAATGTAATCCCTAACATACATAATCCTGAAGGCAAGGAAATCAGTGTAAAACCAAAACCATAACCTCAACCGAAATTATCTTTAACTCTGTCCCAGAAAATTCTCTTTCCCTAGTTTATCTTGGCAGGAAATCCACCCACCCACACACACACACACACATTTTAATAGCACTTATAGTGGAAAAATCTAAATGAACGATTTGCACAATATTATAAGTGCTTGATAAAAATATGGGAGTATTTTTAATTTCCTGGTAAACACACAATTGCTGAGACGTGGGCTTGTCTCCATGGCAACACTAGTCAGAGCTTGCCCAGCCTAGCATTTTGACAGGTTCGTCTGATGATGATTGATAATTACTACTTGACTTGTTGTCCCCGTCTCCACAAACATATGGCAGGAGCTGCCCTCCGCCATATATCTGCCAAAACGTTCCCTTTTCTGATAATAGCTTTTTAATGTTGCGTTTTGTTGTGCATGCATAGCAATCACTCCCCCCATACACACACACTTCCCTCCTCAACCCCACCCCTTTGTAATTACATTTACTGCTCCTCACATAGTTGTTACAGAAAGAGAGAAATAGATAAGAGAAGCAGGAGAGTGGGAGAAAGTCAAAAAATAGGTAGAGGGAGAAGGGGGGATAGAATTGATTTCACTTTGAATTGATGTGTTCCTCCCAGTGGTGCTGGATTTAAATTTGACAAATTGTCAGGATTAACACAAAGAAGCAGCATTTCTTACAGTATAGTCACATATTAGAATATAAACACCAGATAATAGTGCCGGTGTGGTGGGCTGTAGTTTAAAATGGCAAGCGAGACACTTTATTACATATCCATGCACGCAGTATTTTTATTATGCAATGTGTTTGCATGCATAAAGCTTATATTTAGATGCAATTGGAGGCAATCTTGTTATATTCACAGAGGCCATAGAGGAGGACATCAATCTATAAACATGATTTATCTACTGCGCACTATCTACCCAGGCATTAGCATAGACTCTCTATTGTGGATCCTATTACCTGACTGTATGCTGAAATCTCAGACTAAAACTTCAGACCTGACCAGCATTTTAAACCTCAAGCAAACTCAAATTAAAGATCGAAGTGAAATAGTATTCCCCTTAAGAAAGTGACTCCTGTTTTTCTTATTATTAAAACATACAGTATAGGTGCTTCTCAGAATAAATACATTTACATTCATTTTATTTCTTTTCACCTAAACAGTATATTGGCCTCAATGACCTCTGATTCCAGGAACAGGAACACTATCAGCAACACTCTCACTCATTATTTCTCGGCTTCCGCGAGCTGACTCTAATGAACGTATTAGCCCCAAGTACCTAATTTTACATGTCTGTAGTTCCAGATGGGCAGGACAACTAGTTCACCTATATCTCACTGGTTCATATAATGTATGATGCACCTGCAACTGTAAAAGCGCGTCGCTCTGTGGAAACCAAAGTCATTTCTAATACTGTGTGATTGAGGTCTGCCACAGGCTAAGGCAACAGACAGGCTCCGTGAAGGAGATAATTATGCATGCACACACAGCTGTCAGTCAGCCAGCTAAGGGGAATCGTCTTTGAGGAAAATAAAAACAGACTGTAGCCGATATAATGCAGTATTTGTATAGGAAATGACAGGTTTGGGAAAAGATGTCAGAGCTGTTGCAACAAGGAGAGGAGATCTGGTGTTAATCCCCCCCCAAACCAGAAAATCACACATGGATTCCTGTCTTAGTGTCAATATATGTATACATTCATACTGAACACATGGGTGTCCACAATGTGAGTTTGATTAAAGCTACGTTGTGTAAGAATTTCTCCCATCTAGCGGTGAAATTGTTATATGACAACCAACTGAATATTACTTTCTAGCCCCTCCCAATCCAATCGCGTTTTAAGTCCTACGGTGGCCGAATCCGAAATTAGCTCTTAGTATCTCCATCGTTTACACACAGCTGTTCTAGCCACTCCAATATTAACTTTGGTCTTGTTGCTTTGCCTGTCGCGTTAATTGTCTTTTTCGCTTCCCTGGAGAGTAATCTCCCCCTGGCATTCGTCATGGTGCGGGGTGCCACTGAGTGTAAAAGGGCGAAAGGCAGAGGTATGTCCCTCTTTGGCTAATGTATTTTAAAGATGGAGGCGCAACATGCCGGCCGTCATTCGAGCGACTCACCTGTATGTATTCTGAATGATTCTAAATTCAGATTCTACGCTTACGAGAATACTTTGATTAGTTGGTGGTAGTAACTACACATGAATGAGCACATATTTGTGAAAGAACAAAGGGGCTTTTGCTAAGAATCAACTAAAGAAATTACACAATGTAGGTATAAAGTATCTTTTTTCACTTGCCACTATCTGGTGCTATCTAACCATGCAGATAGTTTGGGTTTCAGTTGTTTAGAAGTGTCTGTCTCCCGCTCAAAACACTGGAGATCAATGTATTTTAGTTTTTTGTGCTCACAGCCTTGAAAATCACATGCGTAACATCTCTTTCCAGAAGCAGTGTCCTTGTTACTCTGAATAATCGATAGATAATTAGGGGGTGGGGGGGGAGAGAAAGTAGTTCCAATGATTTGGACATATGTTTGTTTGTTTAAAGCTGCGCTAATCAATATTTTCATATTGACAATAGATCAAATGACTATGTGTAATGTGGAAGGGATCGATTGTAGTGACAATCTCACAAAGAATGATCACCTGACTACAGTTCTTCTCAGAATTTTAGTGTCTTTCAGCTCATTGTTTTGGTTTTACTTGGCTCAACTTTAGTGTTTTGTTTCATTCTTAGCGTTCTCATCAACCTTGTTTCAAGCAGCAGCTGTTTTCCTCTTGTTGTTTACCTGTTAAGCACCAAACAGCAGACAGACACCTTTAGCTGGAAGATGGTGAACATGTTGGAGCATTTAGCAGCTATATATATACTGTATATATATCCAGATATTTCCCTCAGGAGTAGACTAAAACAGAGCAAAGAGTAGAGTGAATATTTGGTTAACACAACAACAAGTATGACTCAAAATTAACTAATCTTGCTCCGTTTCTGCTGTGCGGGTTGTTGACTAACTTACCTATAACAGTTTCATAAGGTGATTATATAGTAATGTCAGTGTTGTGTTTTCAGCTTGTTCCTCTCAAAAAGAAAATCCCTTAGTGTGGTTGTGAATGTAATTTTTGATTCACCCCCATTTTATTGAGGTGGAGAAATCCCAAAGACTTCTCAGATATCTCAGCAAATTAGGTTATGAGATATGTAAAGCGAACAAAAACACCAATTTTGGCTAAGAGAGAAAATGTCTTTTTTCAAATTTAGGTGGACTTGACCTTTAAAAGAGAGGTTGGGGCAGAGTAAATCATGGAAAGACCTGTTTACAAGAAGCTGTTGAGGACTTGCGGATGACTCGGCTGCACCTCGGGGACTGTTGTTAGAGCTCTTTTAGTAACAAGACGGACTAATCCCTGCCTTTCACTGAGGCGCATGCTCTAATAGCCTTGTATTACAGTGTTTTTTGTGTGTGTCAGGACAAGAGTTCCTGACACAGGTTCACTCTCTCCAAACGCACAACTCTTCACTGACTCTGAACACCGGAGAAACATTTAAATTGTCGCTCTCGCTGCTTGGTGGTGTTTAATGCTTTTTCCCCTCTCTCTCTCTCTCTCTCTCTCTCTCTCTCTCTCTCTCTCTCTCTCTTTCTCTCCGTGATTATGTTACTGCTCTTTCTTCTTCCCTCCCTCTGTTATATTGGAAGGTGAGGTTGTTTTTGTGTAATAACAGTAACTAGTATCCATTGTCATGCCTACGAAGGAGTCAAATGCATTCCTCATTAAATTCAAAATAGCAAAAAGCAGCAGTAAAAAAACATCTTCTCATGTTGCAGTTGCATTCACGGGCAAAAACAGGCAAGAAAATAACACCAGTGATGAAAATATTTCAGTGTTATTGATGTTAAACCCCCCCCTGAGGTTGACCTAATATGTAACACTGCACTCTTACATTCAGCTGTGAAATGTTTTACAGTTTATTAATGACGATCTCCCGCTATATAATTATGACAAATTAATTAACACTTGTATCATCTAACAACCTATGGAGGTTTTGATGATTAATAAAAACAGTGTACTCTGTCCACCCACACACTCTGCCTCACTCTGTGGGCGCATTGTGTAATTTTTGATGATTGCAATGATAGAGATGCTTGAGTATTACTGTTCATTAAAAAATGTGCGAGGAAACGTGCCTCGAGCGCAGGAACAGAGGGATAACTGCTGTCACATGTGACAAAGTGAGAATTATGAGCACGTCAGAAATGCCTGGTATTAATATGTGAAATGCGACGGTGGCTACACTCAGTAACAAAATGATAGAGAAGAGGGAGCGCTTAAGGCTCACTAGTCTGTGGTTGTTCAATCAGAAAAAAAGATTTTTTTTTGAAAGGATTTTACATTTATGTTTAATAGCTTCTGCCATGCCTTTGTTGACACATTAATGCATTTCTTGGCACATTACCGCCACCTATAGTCAGTCACCCACGTGCATCCTAGCGTGTGTGCATGAGACAAACAAAATGGGGAAAGACTCATGTAAAGACAGCTCCCCAGCGCTAATAGAGGTCAAAATCTCCTCTGGGAACCCTTTAACCTGCAGTATAGCAAATAACAATAATGCAATTTGTCCTTTGGAATGTGACCTGAAAATGTTTGTATTATTAATGCAAAAACCTGAAAATCTGAAGTGATTTGGGAAATTCAACTCCTAGATCAGGGCAGGCTTGTGTCTGAGTCTGACCAAAAGTAAACAGAAATTAGCCACCTTGATCAGCTATTTTTTTCTAACTGCCAAGGGATCTACGTTTATGTGGGGGAAACTCTGTCAAATTCAAAGTTATTTAAAAAGCTTTAAAAGTCTTTCATGCTTGACCCAATATTTGTTGTTTTACCGAAATCGTATTTCCCATTGTCAGAACGGCCACAAGTATGATTAAAAAAATACCATAATTTCCCATTAATATTGCTAGGACTGTGTGGTAATAATTAAAGTCAACATAGATAAATGCTTCACCCATCTGGATTGTATTAGCTGGACAGTAAAATGAGACAAAAATTATGATGTTAAATACCCAGTGGAAATTACTATTAATATTATTACTTTTGTATCCTAAATTAAATCAAAAGGCAAATCTCCCTTATTTCAAATTCTAGACAGTAGAAGTAGTGTAATCATATGTACAGTAGGATATGTGCTGTGTACAGGCATTAAATATTCCATTCTGCATCTTGTTTTTGATATTTTGAGTAACTTGTAACATGTTTCATAAACTTTGTCTATCAAGAGAACACCAGACAAAATATTTACTTTGGAATGAACTTGAGAAAGATACATTAACTCAGACATGTTTCTTGAGCAAATAGAAACAGAAACTTCATTTCCAGTTGCTTCCCCAAACTGGGGTCAGAAACATGCCGTCCTTGAGCAGAAACCCTCGATATCTCTCCAACTTCTGAGGTCGTTGATGTATAGTGAAGTCGTGCCGTCGCCTGTCACTGTTGGCTTAGGAATCAGTCATTGCTGCTTTTTTTTTATATTCTCTCTGGTAATGTTGACTTGCTGCTTTGGAGCCTCCCTTGTCATATCCCTGTGCCTTCAGTGGAGTTAAAATGTTCCACCAAAGTGTAATATCACTTCACTGACTGATTCAGTGCACCGCTGCTCCACAGATTAAAGTCTGTGATCTAAGAATGAATCAGAGACTGTTTTGTGTGATTATTTGTCAGGTTTTATTCATTATTTGTTAGGTTTTAATTACTTAGGTTTATTTTGCACTCTGAAAGGTGCTATTGTTGTTCCTTATGTTTCATATTCCATTCAATTTTATTTTATTCTGTTACATCTAATTTGAGTTACAAAACTCTACTTCTGTTTTCCATCTAGCTGCATTATTACTTCATTATCATGATCTTTTTTTATTTTTTGCATACATGAAAATGCATCTGCTCAGTGCTTATGGAGTTTAAATACAGTCTGTCATGGTTCCTTATGTTTTATGACTTGCTGTAAATTTCCAAAGAACCACTGTAACCCTGTATGCCAGACATTCTTTGTCTGTGCATGGCTGTTTTCACAGGTACAGTTTCATTAACAAATCCATCCCAGGTTAGGATTCCTTCTCATCTGTGCAGGTACATTTCCGTCCTGAAGCTGGGGTCATTGTGGTCTGCACTCCTCAAATGTTTTACAGACAACTTTACGCTGTTTGGTCAAAAATCCTTTACGTCCTCTGCTCCTTCACCATGTAACTCATTAAGGAGTGATTTCAAATTGATTGAGTGGATCTCTCTGAGAACTCACATTGATTATAACAGAGCTGAAATGTAACTCTACTCGCCAATGTCTCTGCTTAATTGGCTGATATGGTTACTATATACAGTATGTGGTCTAAAGATTTGGTTTGTGTTTCAACATTTATTAACAGGAGGTTTTGTCTTTTTATTTTATATTTATATGCTGTCCTGTTGGCCTTGTTATAAAGATGTGTAATCTCAGTGAGACATTAATATGAAGGGGAATTTGTTTGTAAAATGTAATTGTATTCTGTTCTGTCCTGTGGTACATACTGTACTGCACAATCAAGGCCATGTATTGCAACGTGAATGTTACCTTTGGCAGCGAGCTGTGCTGATAATTGCTGAGTGGGTGTCAGGCCTTTAGTGAATTTGCAACCAAGTGAGACGATAAAATATGTCAAAACATGTTTTTCACCAACCAATACTTACTCTAGTCATGCCTCACTCATCATCCTCCTCCTTCACCTCTTTCTTAGAACTTGGAGATGAAGTTGAAGTCATTCTTCAGAATTAGGAGTTTTGTTTAGTGAAAGTGCAGATTGGTAGATTCTTCTTCAATCGGTCACAGTTCATCTGCATGGGAGATTTCATATTTTATTTGCACATAATTGACTAAATGTTATTTATTGAGCTGGTTATTCATCAGTATTATTATTTACTTTTACACTTTAGTATTTCTGAACAACTTATATAAGACATTTATTTCAACCTGACCTTTATGAATCCCCATAAATTGAATGACCAACATTCATAACAGCCTCATTGCCATTTTGATAATATGATTACTTAGAAGATTGCAAAGAAGATTGGTAAATAACAGTCCCTGCATTCCTGGTTTCTACAGTTTAACAAGTCTACAGCCATGCTAGTAGCTCTGTGAAGCTGCACGTAGGCATAGTTTTTAAATTAAATGCTAACATCAGCATGCTAACATGCTCACAATGACAATGCTAATATAGTGAAGTTGGTATGATGTTTACCATGTCAACTATCATAGTTTAGCATGGTGGCATGCTTAAATTTGCTAGACACAAGTGTCAGGAGTTAGTATACCTGCAAAACTATTTATTTAAGTTATTTGGTCATAAACCAAATTTTTAGGCAAATTAAAGCTTTAGTGCGTAACTTTTTTATATTAATGAACGTCCGTTACATTCAAGCCATTGCCAAATGAGTTGCTACAAAGCTAATTCAGATTATCAGCTCCACACAACTCTCTCTATATTTCTCTGTATGGCTATGTTCAGAAGATTGTGTCGTCCGGGGATTTTCCCGTGCAGAAACTCAAGTGAAGATAATTACCCTCTTGTGAAGAGTCCATCATGTTTTTTTAATCCTCTGTGTTCTCCTTGGCTACTAGCAACTGTGTGAAGGAGGGGTGGGGGCTGTGCGCCATCACGAAGGCTTGTATCATGAAGCGCTGACAGTGTTGTTGTCTTTACTCAGAATTCCTCATGGGGGCGACAGGATAATGGTGCAGTGGTAGTCAGGGGAACACCAAATTACATTCATCCTGAGAGAAACATGAATGTCTGAACCAAACTTCACTCATTCACTGAAAAATATAAATGAACTCATGGTGGGACTGGCGGAAAGGTCAGGGTATTACCAAAGTGATTAGGATACGTCGTCGGGAAACATGAATGTCTGTACATTCATTCAATAGATGTTGAGATATTTCAGTTTGGACCAAAGTGGTAGACTGACCAACCGACCAAAATTGCCATTCCTTGACCTATATGCTATTGTGGCTGAACAATAAGTAACCGCTGCATTTATCTGTAGTTGTGACTGATTATTTCAGTTATGAGTCTTATTCCAAACTGTCAAATGAAAGGATTAGTTGGCTGCTGATCTACAAAAATCCTTCAAAGAATTTTTTTTCAGTTTGCCAATCAAATACAAAGGAATATGCACCATAATTTTTTCATTAAGTGAACACACATGTAGATATTGAGCTTTTTTTTCCAGTCAATTTTGTGAGTATTATCGACCGAGACATCCATCAGTTGAATTCTCCAGTCGGCTTGATATGTCTCTTAATTCCCAGCAGCCTCTCAATCAATCAGTCCATTTTGTTGTGGTTCCCTGTGGCTCTACTCTGTTGATGCATAGAACCGTTAGAACCCTTCCTGAGCTGTCTCTAATGAGTTTTCATTATCATTGACATCAACTGAATGACAGAAACAGAGGTATTAGGGCTGTATTTAATTGAATCTGAGAGGGGAGAAATTATTAAACAAAGCCGCATTGTAAAGCTCTAAAGAGCTAAGAGCGTTCGGCTGCATCCGATGATCAAGGTGTCGGGCTGTGCATCTCGCTGCTGAAGTCGCCATGATTTCCATGGCTCGGGGGTCGTGCTCTGTGAGACATGATGGATTCACACCCCTGGGAATACCCCTCCTGTGTGTGTGTGTGTGTGTGTGTGTGTGTGTGTGTGTGGGTGTGTGTGTGTGTGGGTGTGGGTGTGTGTGTTCTTATTTAACTATATTCGTGGGCTCCAAAAACTGGGAGTCCAGTATACTGGACCCCACAAGTTTAAAGGGCTGTTTAAGGGTTAAGACTTGGTTGTAGGATTAGGGATAGAATTAGGTTATGGTTAGGGTGAGAGTAAGGGTTAAGGTTAGGCTTTTAGTTGTGATGGTTAAGATTGGGGTAAGGGTTAAGGTTAGGCTTTTAGTTGTGATGGTTAAGGTTAGGGTAAGGGGCCAAGGAATGCATTATGTCAATGATGGGTCCCCACAAAGATAGTGCCACAAACCTGTGTGTGTGTGTGTGTGTGTGTGTGTGTGTGTGTGTGTGTGTGTGTGTGTGTGTGTGTGTGTGTGTGTGTGTGTGTGTGTGTGTGTGTGTGTGCGTGTGTGGTGTGTGTGTGTGGGTGTGGGTGTGGGTGTGTGTTCTTGTTTAACTATATTCGTGGGGTCCAAAAACTGGGAGTCCAGTATACTGGACCCCACAAGTTTAAAGGGCTGTTTGAGGGTTAAGACTTGGTTGTAGGATTAGGGATAGAATTAGGTTATGGTTAGGGTGAGGGTAAGGGTTAAGCTTAGGCATTTAGTTGTGATGGTTAAGGTTGGGGTAAGGGTTAAGGTTAGGCTTTTAGTTGTGATGGTTAAGGTTGGGGTAAGGGTTAAGGTTAGGCTTTTAGTTGTGATGGTTAAGGTTAGGGTAAGGGGCCAGGGAATGCATTATGTCAATGACGGTTCCCCACAAAGATAGTGCCACAAACCTGTGTGTGTGTGTGTGTGTGTGTGTGTGTGTGTGTGTGTGTGTGTGTGTGTGTGTCTACCTGCCTATATGGGTTTGTAAAGGACCAGGAAAGAGTCTTCTGGTTACTCGCCTCGAAGTCATGTCAACAACCCAGATAAGCTACAGACCGACAAATAAGTAATTCGATAGGAAAAAGGAACTTGGCAGCTTGGTCAGCAGCCATTTTTGGGGTATGACCATAGTGTCCATTTTTGGCTCGTTGAGGGAAGAATCATGTTTACTTAAATGGTCTCTTTCTTCTCTAGTACATTGAAAAAAACACTTAATGCCCACAGGGTGGTAAAAATATCACATCTCCCAGGATGCTGTAAAATCATTACCTTGTGATGTTGGCTTTGTCTTTTTTACAGACTATAAATGTCTGTTTTTCCATTCTAGGAAATCAATCTGCGCAGAGTCAGTCCATGTTTGATTTTCTTTGCTATTCCAAAGCTGATGACTCGTCCCTTACGCAACTCTGCCACGAGGAGAGCAGATCAGCAGTTCTGCACAACTTCTGCAGCACAGAAAGATCGCCTGCTTGACCTTCTGTCCCTTTTTTGTGTATGTTTACAAAAATACATGAATGCACCATTTGAACACACTTCACAGTAATATCTGCTTGGGTTGTTTAACTGCGTTCAGTTTGTCCTTCATCGATAAGTCAATGAATTTAAACCCGCTTGCTGTCATGTCACCGTGTGTTATGCAGCAGCGCTTTGCTGTAATTGCACCATTTTCTTAGGCAGCAGTATTTGACCTGATGAAAAATGTAAACAGACAGGCAGGTTATGTAACTCAGAGTAGGGTGTCAGGGTTTAGTGATTGGACTAAAAACAGAACCGCACTAAAAGAGTGTGACCTCACTCAGAGCTATGCAACGTTTGTTTGAACTGATGTCACATGTTGAAAAATAAATCGACAAGTCAAACCTGCAAGCCTTAGTCATTCGTCACTTAATGTTTGTGTTTTGTATGATTGAATATGTGTTTTTGAAGGCAGTGTATATGTCTGGAATGTAGTGATCAGTTACTTTTCTTAAGATTTAAGTTGAAAAGCACATTGTAATATGGCATCTATTTATGGTTTGTGTTTTGTTTAATTACATATGGATTTCTTTACAGAGGCCTAAGCATTACAAATTAGCTAGAAATGCTGTGATATGTGGCATTAGTATATTCAGTGAATATGTTGTGCTTATGTACAGTATCTGTCCCTTTAGAAATAAACACAAGTAAATAAATAAATAATAGGGTTTATGTAATTTCTCAGCATTAATGAGTAATTGGCAGACTAAAGGAGGCAGAGTGAATGTGAAAACATTGACGGAAGAAACAAACCCGGTGCTTTCCAAGCAAAGATTACAGTGTTGAAAACTTTTTTTTAGTGCCAAATTGATGACAAATGCCCTTGGAATTTTCCCTGCGCTGTTTCTCCACAGCGTAGCAGTTGTGAAAATAACAACATGAAGTGGTAGGTTGCTGAGTCGGGATCATTTTACCGTTTTTAATGACTGCCTGTAAGTTTTATTCAGCTCCAGTGTTATTGTAACATTTTCATGATGGGAATTTGATCCGATCGAAAATAATCACAGAGTCCTTTGGATGTGATTTAATTGTCATTGCAGCTAGAATGAAAGAATGTTGACGCTGTGAAATACGTGATTGAACTTGGATTATTTGAAGTTTCTCTCTCCTTCTTTCTCTTTCTCCCTCCGTTGAGCTTATCTCTGTTTGTGTTGCTGCATGGAGGCAAGGCACTCTGCCAAGAAGTTACATTACAGTCGCGGGTTGACACAAACGTGGGTGCACAAAGGACTTGGAGGGCTTAAATACTTTATTGTGTATGTAATTTGAACTGAGCAATTATATCAGCCAGCCTTTCAAACAAAGAGCTTCTATCAGGCAGGTTCATGTGTTTTTAATTAACAGCGTTCAGCTTTAAGACATGAGCAGCAGACTAACAGAGAAATACAGCCACGATGATGATCAGTACATCGGAGGTGCTTTAGTATAATGTAATTCTTTATGGTGAGGATGATGATGAGATGACAACTGTGGTAGTCCCGATGTAAAAAAACAAACAAAACATAGCTGCATTATGTATGTGAGTTTTTGTCACATCTGACTATATCAAATATTTCTCTCAGCAATAACATAATAATAATAGTTTTTCCCTTCTGTGGGTTTGTGGGTTAAACAGCATCTGTCATTTACAGTAATATACTAATTGCTTGACTGTTATGACGCCCTCATCTCAAATCTTAAAAATACATCTGTCTGAATTTAAATACAGTTTGTCTTTTAGGCTGAGAGGGAACGTAAGGGTTGTGTTTACTAGCACATTGGAGCAATTTGGCAGCCTGCTACCCCATTCAGCACAATGTTGCACTAATCCAGTATAAAAATAATTAGCTACAGGCTCACAGGCCTGTGAAATTCATTTTCCTGATTGTAAATGTTCCTGTCTTAGCCTCCATCCTTTTCAGCTAGTTCCCAGAGAAGAAATGCATCTGTAAACATGTTTCATATGTCTTTTATTCTTCCTCTCAATAATAGTTTATTACGATTGTTTTTCATTAACAAATCAAATGTTGAAAATACAAAGTGATTTAAATTGCACAGTGCTGCATCAGCGCACATGTTTCCACTTAAATGGTTATTCTCACTGTCACCGTTTCCTCCCCCTCAGCTCCTAACCTGAAGGGGCGACCTCGGAAGAAGAAGCTGTCCATCTCTCAGAGGAAGGACTCTCAGAGTCAGGCTCAGGGTCAAGGGTCATTGGGGTCAAACCAGGGGTCAACAGCAGTAGCAGCACAGGACCCCTGCAGCCCAGACAGCAAAACTACCACCAAGGTAAGAAACTGTAAGATAACCTAAGATAAGGTAAGACTTTATTGATCCCCTAGGGGAAATTCACATGTTCACACAGCACAACAGGCTGAGAGGTAATAAAACAGATAAAGAACTCATATACTATATATATATATATATATAACAATATATATATATAACAATACTTTATAACAATACTTTAGACCAACATAATATTTAAGTGAATTCCAGTATGTCCAGTATGAATAAAGATAAATAAAGTACATATTATGAAGAGAATTATACAGTACACATTAACCTCCCAGTAAAGTCCCCTATCATGCACTAGCTCTGCTGTAATGACGTGTTGTCGACTAACTGCTTTCCAGGTTGTCCTGCTTCTCAGGTTGTCCTGTACAGAATATCTTCTGTTACAGAACTAGGCTAACACATTTTAGTTTCCTAAACAATTTACTTTGACAGGAACAGCAGCAGTGTAGTGTTACATTCTGTCCAATACATGCATTTTGACCTAATATGACAGGTGTAATCCCTGTCAAGGGGAACTTTGATATAAGATATTATTTCATTTTTTGGAAATCTTACTTTATTTTAGTAGATCACAATTTTTCTATTAAATGTCATATGTATGATAATAATATGTCTACAACTATTCTTTTTGTTATTAAATAATGTAATTATTTTCTCAATTAATCAAAAATATTGAACCTATTCACACAAGACTAAGAGACGCAGCAAATCCCCACAAATGACGAGCTGGACCTGGAAAATGTTTGCGATTTATACTAAAAAAATGACTTAAACCATTAAGTAATTATCAAAATATTTGCAGATTATCTTTCTATTGATTGATTTGAAACATACAGTATTAGGTCACGATAGCATAGTTATTGAGCAGCACTCTCTTTGTGTGTGTGTCTTTTCTCAGTATTGTGCAGTATTGTGAACATAGAAGATGGTGTGACTTGATGAAGAAAATTGAATGGTCATTTGTTTTTAAAGAAGTAAAATCATTAGATCCTGATGCAGATTGTTGTCAATTAACAATGTTAATGATTTTAGTGACATTTTTAAAACGTTGTTATTGATTCTGTATTTCCATATCTTTCACTGCTTCTTTGTATCTGACATTGGTTGTAATATTCAAATTGAAGGAAATATATATAAAAGCTTTTCCACTGCTGTTATTCCTATGACCTTGGACAGCTAAAACAATATTAGCAATTCTCTCTTGAAGCTCGAGTCAAACTAATCTGTGCCTAATCTGTAATGACAAGAAGAGCTACTCCATTGATTATCAATGAGAGTCTGCCTCTGTGGCCAGTAAAACTATGTGTTTGTGCTTGAACCCAAACACATCTCATTCTGTTTAATACTTAGTCATACTGTCTGACTTCATTTGTTTAACACACTGTTAAGGGTTCAATTTTCATCTAAAGTTACGCTCTCTCTTTGCAGGTCAAACACAACTGTAAAACGGTACCCAATGGAAAAATAACTCCGGCAGCCAAACACAAGGCCAACGGCCTCAGCAAGAAATCCTCAGCTGAGGAGAAGGAGAGAGGGAAGGATAGGGAAAAGGAAAAGGAGGAGGGGAACGAGGCGGAGAAGAACGAGGAGGAAACATCAGAGGAGAGCCGAGCGGAGGAGCAAGCTTTCTTAGTAGAGCTCTACAAGTACATGAAAGAAAGAGACACGCCCATAGAGAGGATCCCCTTCCTCGGCTTCAAACAGAGTGAGTAGGACAATGTAGTCTCTTATTCCCTCACTGGCAATGTTTAAACAATGGAGTACTCTTGTTTAGACTCAATGGTCGAATAGTAAAGTTAGTGTAGATGCATTATACCTGGATTATTTTGGAGATTTAGGTCATAACATCACCAGTGGGGAAGGTTAGCGGGCTGATATGGGTAAAAGATACGTGTAGGAAAACCTATGCAAAATTTCCGTGCAAAAAGTTAAAAAAAAACTTTATTTGAACTCGAAAATGTCTTGAGCTCTCAGAAAAGAAACAGAAGTACTGTATGTTAGTTCCAATATCAGAGTGAAACTGCACTCTGTAAGTCATATGCAATAGTAAGATAAGCACGGAAAAACCCTGTGTGGATTTTAATCAGCATGTCTAACCACGTTATCTTTAGTGCCCCCCCTTGTTTTGATCAGAAGAGAAACCAGTAGCTGCTTTCAGTCAAGTCAAGGGCAGACTGTGTACAAACTATCAAACTATTAAAGCTTTAGCAAAGTGAAGATGGCTGCCAACCACTGCAGGCATTATGCCTAAAATCTCTAAATTACATTGCTGTTAAACTAAAAAAAATAAAAACACAGCAGTAATAATAACCTAAATGAATAATGGTCTATGCTGAGAAAAATCACATTGAGCGGTTAGTAAAAGACTCTGGAGGCTTCCTGTCAGAGCTCATTTTGGCTTGCTTTTGTATAAGGAGAGAATATCTTCTCACACTTGTCAAAGGGGTTTCCTGTGAAGGCCAAGAACGTCCTCTAACAATGTTAAAAGAACATCACATGTATGCAACACACGTCTGCCCAAGATGAAAGATTTTTCAATATAGGTCAGATGCTTAGCTTGCACTCGGTGTGCACTGGACAGAGAGGAGAAAAACATGCACGTAAACATCATAAAGGACGCGCTCTAGTCTCTTGAAACTGTTCTCAGTGCTGTTTGTTTTATGTGTTTCATCTCGATGCAAGACACATGGGAACGTGGGTTCTCACCTCAAACTGGTTTTTAAATGTACTTCTTTCTCAGTCTTTATTCAAGGGAGGAAATCACATTCAAACGAGCCTAGAAACTCAACGTAGCACGACAACATCAGCAAATTAACGAGAGGCAGGAGGGAGACTTCTATGGAATTTAACAGTGACAGTTTACAGCACAGTAAAACTCATTACTCTAAACTATTACATGAAGGTAAGCTGTGGTCGCCTTGACTCTGCTAACCACACCACGGCATTTTGACAATCCTATCATCTTGACTGACGACATGTTGTTGCTTAAATAGGTCATTGTGGTTAAGGGAGACAGAGAGAGTGAGCCAGAAAGACAGAGAGAATTACATACCCAACATGCTTTACTTTTAAGTTGGCATTTCTCAGTTTGCGCTCAGAATAAAGTCGAGGTCCACGCGCCAACTGTTTTACATATAGTACATGCTTTGAATCTCAAAACCAGACACATCATAAGCAAGGCCCTCATTAAATGATGAAATCATGCTGTTTAAACTTTGTCCTTGGCAGTGAGCACACATCAGCACAAAAAGGAATGGCGAAAAAAGGAAAACACGTCATAATTAATACAACAAACCCTTAGATGTAATCAGGCGCCGTTTTCATATTCTTCCTTTTAAACTCGCTACAAATGCATTAAAAGATCAAAGAACTCGCTTTCCTGTAATGGAAATTGAAATTATGTTCTTGTAGTTGCGTTTGAGTAATAATCTTTTTATGAAGTTCTCTGGAGTTTAACAAAGCAACAGATGGTTGAATGATTTACCAGACTGACCCATACTTTGTTGGCTGTGCCACTTAAATATCCATTTGATTCACCTGTAAAACAAAAACATCTGAATATGGACTATTTATGTATATTCCTATTCATCTCTTAGCTGTGGAGTCTCACCTGATTTATTTAAGACTGCAATTGTGACTCTTTGCAGCCAAGCAGAGAGATATTAAACCCAAACATTCATGGCTCATAACATATTTTAAACCCCTAATATTACCTTTTTATATAATTCCATGTATGAAATGGACGTAAATGATGATAGATAATCTGTCGTTCATTTGATTCTCTTTCAGTTTATCAGATATTTGTTAAGTCTATGAAATATCAAAAATAGTGACAAAATTGCCCATCACAACTTCCAAGGTGACATTTTACTGTCTTTTTTTGTCCAACGAGCAGTTTAAAGCCAAAGATATTCAGTTAAACTATTTAGATTTTTCTTACTATTTCTGCTTAAAAAAATACTGAAATGACTGAGCGATGAAATTGAGTCAGATTTTTTTACTACATTGTCTCATCAGCTTTAATACATTTTACAAAAAAATGCTTCAAGATGGCTGTATTCAAGAGTCCTAGACTAATATAAGTATTTTGTTAAAAGAAAATGTAAAAATTTTAAATTACTTCAGGAAACCTATTCATAGAGGCTGAATGCACACTAGCACCAGGAAATGACAGAAAATAGTTGGCTGTTACATTTGAGGAGCAGTACAGTTGGAGAGGAAAACAGTTTTGTGCTGCAGTTTATTCATGCGAGCTGCTGTCCTATTTTTTATCACTTGGTTAATATTGACTTTGCTCTACAGCAGCTGCTATTGAAATTGTATGGGTGCCGTTAGAAGCGTTGAAAGAAATGAGAGAGAGTGGATTTAAGGGGAATAAAACAGGAATGATTGTGGCTACATTGTATATTCTGAATGCCCTTGATCTACAAGATTAACCTGTGTGTGTGTGTGTGTGTGTGTGTGTGTGTGTGTGTGTGTGTGTGTGTGTGTGTGTGTGTGTGTGCGTGCGTGCGTGCGTGCGTGTGTGCAGGCATCAGCATGTGATTATGAACATCAGTTCCAATTTGTCTCCCTCTTTCAGCCTTGTTGTCTAATTGCCATGCCATCGGTGTGTCATTGAGGCTGCATTGTGTTCCTGTTTTGTCATCCTTATCTCAGTGATAATTGCCCCTGCCAAATAGAGGGGAATTAAGAAAAGAAATTGCTAATGACAAGACATCTAAGAAAAGGCATGTTCTCTCATTCCCTTTATCTGTTCTGTTCCCTCCCAGTCCCGTGTGCTATTGTGGTAATTACAGTCGATGCATAACAAGCTAGTTAAACAGACCATCTTTCTGTTCCTACAGTCAGAAAGCACAATACGCCAGAGTGCTCAGTTCAAACAGAAAAACCTACCCAGCTCCCTTTGTTATTCCACCCGTGCATTGACAACGGTAGCAGAGAGGAGGGAAGGAAAAAATCAATGCTGTCAAATGCGGAGATAGGAAAATGTCATTTTGACAAATGCAAGGCTTTGTGTACGCACAGATTGAATTTTGATGGATTTCTCCCCAGGCGAGGCCTCCTTTTCTTATTTATAGGCCTTCATATAAAAATGTTAAACAATGATGTTACAGAAAGCAAATACAAATGTCATTGGCACAAAAAATCACCCAATGAACTTGTGCTTCTTTGTTTGTGGGAAACATTTTCTTTCAAAGATAGACAGCCATTTGAAGCCTTTCTGAAAGCTTACATGGGTATTTTTAGAAAAATGTTACACAAGACTTGTATTTTGATATGGCCTGTCATGGGGTATTTGCATGTGGAAATCAATGCAAATGAATTTGCATTAGTTCAAACAGAAGTTTGAGCACATTGCCAAGCGTTTGATGCTTGTAATGGTTTTCATTCATACCTGCAGGCTGTGGCTGAGTGTGAACAAATCTCTTTGTCAGGATGAAGAATATGTTGTATTTTATCACATAGCAGTGATTGCACAAGTACTCAATATTCATTTGCATCCTTTCAGCTGAAGTGCGTCGTTGCTTTGTGTGGAAATGATAAAAAGCTGTTTTCATTTCGTCAGCCGAGAAATATGTAGTTACTATATTCCTGTAAGATGTTCAAATCAAAATAATTATGTCTGTCTGTCTGTCTGTCTTTATATATATCTACGTTACTCAAGTGCCACATCATAGTTGCACTACTGACATATCATTTTGTACTATACATTCTGCTTATCAACTTTGTTTATTAGGCACATACCACTCCCCCATTGGTTTATTGTCCTTCCTCTGAAAGGGGCCATTTTGCATAATGACTACTTTTACTTTTGATATTTAAGTACATTTTGCTGGTAATCCTTAAATTAAGGACGTTAACTTGTAATTTAGTTTTTTTTAACATTTTGATATCGCTGCTTTTACTTAAGTAAAGGCTCTAAATACTTCCTTCAGCACTGTATTTATCTTCCTCTCTCTGGTGTAATGACTGTATGTGACGTCATGTGTTTCAGCTCAGTTCCTAACTGCTTTGTTTGTCTTCTTTCTCCCACAGTCAACCTTTGGACTATGTTTCAAGCTGCTCAAAAACTAGGAGGATATGAGTTGGTAAGTATTCACATATGTGGTGATATATTTCTTCTCTTTCGTCAATGTCTCTTCCTTCTTCCTTCTATCACCCCCTCTTTCTGTTTCCCTTCTCTTGCTCTCTTTTTCTCTAGTATCTCCTCTTGCTGTCTCCTTACCCACCTCCCTTCTTTCTTCCCTGTCTTTTCTTTTTCTGCCCTCCTTTTGCCCCTTGAGGTCAGTCACTATTTTCCCAAGAAGAAAGTCTTGCTCAGAGCCACATTTAGCAAAAATGATGCCGTTGTTTCAAAACCCCCTTGGAGTGGAAAACACATGTTCCTCTGCTGTGCACTGGTCAGAAGGAAATTGGTCAAATCACTCATTTTTTCCCATGATGGAGATGAAGTGAAATGCACACATATACCCACAAATACTTCATGCGCACACATACACAACCAAAGTTAGTCAGAAATGAGTATGTATGAGGCAGAGGCATTTAACTTGGCAGCCCCACCTGCCGTTTATTCATTCACTATTCATGTGTAACGTGTTTCCAAAGTGAAGTCAATGTTTGATGTTAAGTCGTCAAGCGTGTTGCTCATGTCTGTTTCTTCATTAGCTAGCTGGTTTAATGCCATCCAAACAGACGGCCAGACCAGACCATAAACAGGATACAGCTCATATAATTGGGGCTCATATCCTTTTAAAACCCTCATATCTGCAGCTGATTATCTCACGTTTCATGTTGAGGCTTTGTTAGCTCTGTAGCAGCTTGGAGTTTTGTGTCGTAGCCCATCATCTGTTATGGCATAAGGGGTTATAGCAGGAACAACTGACTGCATGATGTTAACAGAGCTTATTATGTTAGAGAATTGAGTGTTGAGGATTCAATAACTGGAACATCATGACTCAGTAACTCCCCAAGACCTCAAAATGATGTCAACCACTTATGTTTTTCTCTTTGTTTTTTTTTTCTTTCTTTCTTCCTCTCATATTTTTTTCAATTTTCCTCACTCTACATTCGTTTCATTGTCATCCTTTTCCTTTCTTTCTTTTTCTCTTTTTCTCTTTGTCTTATCGCTTTGTCTTCTCATCCGTCCCTCCAGATCACAGTCCGCAGACAGTGGAAGCATGTATATGATGAATTAGGTGGGAACCCCAGCAGCACAAGTGCCGCCACGTGTACACGGAGACACTACGAGAGGTGAGTTATCATCCTCGGCAGTCATATATGACACATTATACATGCACACATGGAACAGTTTGCATCGCCTGAAGTGAATAAACTCCCTCACAGCTGCATCAAATATGATTTCACAATGCTTTATTCATAACATCAGGACACTACAAGACAGAAATTGATCTTATTCAGGGGAAGTCAATGCAGTTACACATACAGTATGTGGAGAATATTCTCATCGTTAGGGCATGCAGTACTAATAGGATTAAGAAATGCTTTCCTTATGGACCTAAATCAATTCATGATGAGATGAGATTCAGTTATTTTCTTAGGATTAATTGATTAGTTGTGTAGCACTATGGAACCAATTATGCCATAAACTCCACCCATGCTGCTTTACAAGCAGGCTAAAGAAGATTTAAAAGCTCAAAAAGGACTGCAAAGTTTTGAATTATTAAGTGACCTACATGGATGCACATATATACAGTAATTACTCGTTCCACTATATATGCATTCTAAGTACACAGAACTGCAAGATAAAATGAAAGCACCGGTTTAATGTATTCATCTAATCGTTCAGTCAGATACTGCAGCATTTTGAACCTCCACATTTTAATCACTCAGATGGTATTACCAAACCAAAGCAAGCATATGAATATGATCCTGTGGGAGCTGTGAGGGTATTATGCAGGGCTGCTTGCACACACACACACACACACACACACACACGCACACACACACACACACACATGCACACACTCCAACTTTCCCAAGGTTAAAAAAACAACAAATACGATCTTCCCAACAAGAGATAAGCAGTTGCTTATGAGGCGGGTCATTCCTCCAGGCCGGCGACCCTCTCCACATCCCTCCGGCTGGTGGAGTTTCATGCATCAGCAGAGCTCAGGCACACGCACACACACACACACACACACACACACACACACACACACACACACACCTGTCAGTAATACAGCAATATGCCATGAGGGAGCTGGGCAACTTCGTATTGTGTCAAGATTGCATGCTGTAAGCGAATTTGCAAGCACAGGCAGTGGCGACAGGAGAGGCTTTTCCAGGAAATCTGTGAAACCATATGTGTGAGAGTGCATTGTTCAGTGTGTTGTATTTGTAGACAAGTTGACAATGTGCCTCTAAATGTTTGGCTGAGGGAGCTTTCAGTGTTTACGCTGAATTCATACTTGTTCCTCACTGCCTCAACCAGGGATATGTTTTAGAGGAGGAGGTCCTTATTTATAATAATTCATATGCCTTTCAAAAACTAGAATATGCCTTTGATCCTTGTTCGGTGAAATCAGTATGATGTGTCTCTGCCAAGAAATGACTTTGAATCCAGATGTGAAAAGCTATATTGTTCATCAGTTTATAAGGTGTAAATAGGGTCGTACAGTAGGAAGTAGGCGGGGTGGACAAAACGGTGTGGGAAGTGCTGAGGTGTGACTGCTTGCTGCGCTGGCCTTTCCTTCTCCAGCCACCGAGAAGCAGCTGAGAGAAAATAATGCTGAATCAATACAAAGCAATAATATCCACACACTGCAGTGAATATCAGGCTGACAGAGAGAGAAGGTGTAAGAGGGAGGGGTGGAGGTGATGGGGCATGTGTGTGTGTGTGTGTGTGTGTGTGAGAGAGAGAGAGAGAGAGAGAAAGCGAGAGAGAGATCAGCTGAAGCTGAGCAAGTTTCCATTCAGGGGAATCATTTTAGCTGAGGCTCTGTGTTTGGGCTGCTTGGAGGGCAATTAGCTTCATTGTATTAACTCAGCAAACACGGCCATTCTCTCCGCATGATGAATGAGGCTGTTTGTGGGCTCGCTGAAGTGTGTGTTTGTTCCCCAGAGGCATCTTTGTTTCCACCTTTAATCATTAGTCAATGTGCTACAGAAATATAATTCACAGAGAAGAATGTACAGAGTACAAACTGAAACAACACTTATGTTTTCCTTTTCTCTCAGAAGAATCACTTCTGATTTGTCTCAGTGGGCCAAAGTACAGAGCAGGAAATGTAAAGTCTCAAGCTAGTAGGAAGAAAGGAAACAATAGTTCAGGACATAATTCATTTAAATTAAGTGTATATATTCTTGGCTGTCATTGTGTTATTTGGGTTAAAGACTGAATATCCACAAGCATTCAGCTCTCATTTTAAATTATACACATTTATCCCTTTACAGCCCTAATGGTAAAATCATATGAAATGGTTTCCTAGGAGATGTTATTGTGAAAGATGGAGCCAGGGGCATAATCACTATATTCATGCTGGCCAGGAGCAGGTGGGAAACACTGGTAGTAATGGAGTTACATGGCTGGAATTGAACAGGAGATAACCTCAGCTAATTGTAATTTTCAAAGTTACCGTTTTTTAGTCGCTGAGTGCCGTTCATTAGTGCGCAGGGAAAAATCAATTCAGAAATGTCCAAGCCAAGGTCTGCTGCTGCAGCTACAGGGAAGCTTTAATGATATTTATTTAAACCGTTTCCCGAGATTAGCTGTCAGGGCCCAGCGCTCTGAATTAAAAATGAGGTCATGAAAAAGATGGCATCAATAACCTTGAAATAGACTGCCTTTTGCTTCTGTGCTGTGCCATTTTCTCTGTACCCCCCCACCACCCCTCCCTCTCTCACTCCCTGCCTTGCACTTCATGCTGTTTCCTTCATTATACAGGTCAGCGCCTTTTAACAGCTCCTACATATTTAATCTTCTTGGTTTCCTACGTGATCTCTTGTTACAGAAACATCACATTTCACTATCTCTGTTCATTTCTGCCTGTTACAGATTTTAATACCTCACCATGCCTTGGCACTCTAATGTAATTGCACAACGGGGTTGGTATTGGGGTGGGAGGGGTTTTTGGAGGGGGGGTATCCATGGCAACAGAGAAGCAATTTAGAATAATTTGCTATTTAAAAACTCTGAGGTTTTGGGCAATAGCAGAGAGCGCAGATGAGGGTTTTTGGATTAGATCATTTCATCTTTAAAGTATTAGATGTTTGCCAGATGTACTGTACATGGAGTCTAAGGCCTGTAAAATCAGCTCAAATGCAGAATGCAGATATGTGTTTCTTTTAAAACAGATGCATGCCGACTTGATGTTTTATTGATTTAGCCTTTTATTTATTCATTCCTCCTGGTATCAATGTTCCGTTGCATTCACTAAAGCTGCTCTCCAGCTATAAAAATACATGTGTTGCTAATAATTATTAAGAAACCTTGAGCCAGTCATCACACTGAGAATTATAATAGAAGTTCAAATTTGGGGAATAAAAAGGAGACAGGAGATTTTAAATCTTCAGTATCTTGCCCTCGTCAGCATCTCTCTGCATTGTCCTTGCTGTATTGCAGATACATCAAATGTGGCGCATTATACCAGCTTGCCTTGTCTAATACTGTAGCTCAAACTCAGATGTCAATTACTTTAACGTTTCTTGTTCTAAAGCAGAGGGATTACCATTAGAGGTGGTGGGGAGGGAGTATCACCTTCATGTCCTCCCTGCTTTTCATTCCCAAACCTAAGAGAAGCAGGGAGAGAGACAAAAACAGTGACAGATATTAATGAACGAGCAAAACTGATTCAGTATTATGAAATAAGGAGCGAGAAAATGCAGAGAAGTGGCAGTATTAGAACCTGGTTTCATATTGTCTGTCAGCATTCCTTAACACTATAAACAATGTCTTAACATGTTGTCCGCATCAAAAGCATAGTCAAATTCTTTGAATATGCATGACTCTCCCACTGAATCTGGACTTCAGATTCAGTGGGAATGCAGCCAAAGAGCTGCATGTTCTTTACACCAAAATAGCAGGCAGCTATTTTAACCTCTCAGAGCTAGATGGTTTCCAGAAGACAAAATGCTTCATCGAGCATTCAGTGATAAAAACTAATTTTTTTGCAGACATAACAAATCAAAATATTGGATGATTTCTTTATGCGTGAAATTTAATCAAAAGGTCCAAGGTTTCCCTAGTGGCACTGAGAAATCACAAATTACGCCACTGACGTGTTACAGGCAATCGACTGTACGAGAATCTATTCAAGCCTACTGAGATTAATAGTTCAGTGTAGCCAATTAAATTAATGACATTCTTGCCGAGATTTCAGTCCACTTTTGGGCAGCAAGAGGGAACATATGCTGGATATTTTTGGATACTAATACTTGAGTGTGTCTTTATGCAGAATAGCACACATTTATTTTGAACAGTTAGCACTCTTGGCTCACACACCTGCTATGGCGAACATTTACTGCAAGCTGCAGCAGCAGCAGCAGCTAATGAGAGCAAACCCCGGGGGAACAGTAGAGGTCATTTTAAATCTGGTATTTTCAGACTTGACAAAGGACTTAAGTTTTTCATACATTCCTGTGCTGCCCTCCTGTTTTAACTGCATGAATGAGGGTCACCTCAAGTGGTTTGGCTTCGAGACAAAAGAGGGGCTTTGAGGCATGAATCCAAAGCAGAGGGAGCTGCTACAATGTCTGTTTATCCCTCTGCTGGCATCTTGTCTCTCTCTTTCTCCACAGCAGTAGTTGTTTTCTCATTGCTGTGATGATGCTTAATCACTGCATTTAGATTCAATAAAGTTTTTATTTTATCTTTTTTATGTTATTCTCTTTTCCTTGTTGACTTGTAAAAGTAAGTCATTTCCGTTCCTCCAAATCTTTCTACAGCCTCCAGGACTTGTCCACCAGCTCTTTGAATAGTTTATTTTCCTTTTTTTTTTTTTTTTTTTTTTTTTTTACGCACGAAGCTCTTGTGATCTTAACACAACACCAGTTAAAATTAATTTCAGCATGGATGGGAGGGAAACTGTTGAAATGGAACAGCCCGCAGGCTTTTTCTCACTTATATGGTGACTTAGGCATTTCTAGCACAAGGCTGGTTCCTGTAACACAAAACTCAGATGAGAGCAGCACATTGCTGGTAAAGTCACCTTGTTTTTGCCAAGTTGTGTTTTTGGGGGGGAGGTGCTTTGTGAGCAATCCATTATTTCAAAGGCACAAACATGCTTAGTTGACAGTTGTGGTTTGATGTGGTGCTTTTACACTGATATTGAACTTCAGAAAGATCACACAGATATGATCCATTATATATATTTATATATATAGTTGTATATAATATGTATTAAGCAATATCGTTTAACTTAATTACTTCTTCTATCTGTGCCTATTCAACGTTTATTCTCCTCACTACATATTTTACTTGCTTGTTATCAACATGTAAAACGGCTGCTTAAACAAAAGCTGGGTGATAAATTGGCATGAGAGGAAGTTAAGTATTTATTGACCTCATAAAAATGTTGCCTCTCCTGCCTTAATGAAATTCCTTCCTGGAATCTCTCAGTGCAGCATACGCCCCCTAGTGGTTCTAAATATTAACTACACCTGGCTTTCTTTCAACTAATGCAGTGGCTGCCAAGCTCAACCCTTCCTTGGAGGAAATTGCTACTTATATAAGTGCTATTGTATTATGAGTGCTATATTACATGATCATGACTAAGTTATATATACACTTCTTGAAATTACTCCAGTCTTTCACACTGAGGGCTCTATTATCATTTTACACTTTTTCAAACATGGTGTTAAGAATGGAGGGGGGGGATGTGCCCTGTAGCTTGAACCTTATTTGCTTATTTAGCTTATTCTGCCATTTTTGGAATTGACAGACCTACTTATAGAAATAACGTTAATTATAATGTTAATGTTTTTATGAGCTACAGTTTTGGTAAATCAGCTTATATTTATTAAGCGTAACAAAGTTTGTTTCTTGACCAACAAAGCATCTTAGCCTTTCCATTTGGAACTATTTAAGGCTCCAGTAATTTCCCGGGCTCAGCTCTTACATTATCCGGGCCTGTGACACACAACCCCCACCCCATATTGACATTCCATAAAGTTGACCCAGGTCAAGGCAGCCGTCGTCTTTCCCACAGATCATTGTGATAGTCAATAGTGCACCCTGGTATACTGTATATAATATAAATATAAACTGTATATGCCACTTTTGTAGCCCTTTGATCACTAATAGGACAGCTGGACATTGGTGCATAATGAACACACATTTACAAGCCTGAAGAAATCCAATCCACAGTTTTATAACGGTGAAACATTTAATGTACCTGCCCTTTCTGTGCTATAATGCCTAATTATAGAAAGCCTGAGAACCACTTCCCTGTTTGTTATAAATTACCAATGCTGCTGTTTTAAAGATTACATGTTTTTATCTCCGTTTTCGAGGATTCTTCGTTCCTTCATTCAGAATAATTTTTGCTCTTCATTAACATGCCATTATCCCCTCTTTCACTCCCTCTGTTTCTTTTTCCTTTTGCTCTTTTTTCCCTCCCTTCTTCTCTTTCACAACCCTTTTGCTCTCTGTCTTTCCAATAAGTCACATTTAATAGTACATTTCCTTTCTTGGCCTGGGGCCTGGTGCCAGACCAGCTGTATGAAATGTAGTTTCACTGCTTTCCCTGCCAGCACTTTTGTTCAGAGGAAAAATAACAAAAAATCCCACAGAGCCTCTTGAACTCTCTGAGGCTTTTTTTCTTCCTTTTGAAGAGGAGGCGAAACAGCTCTTGATTCATTGTTTGTTTTACCGCCATGTCCCTTAAAAGGAATACTGCAACCGTCTCTTGTCGTTACACGAGAAGACCTTATTTTTTTCTCATGACTGAGAAAGTCATGTTTCTGTCTGTCTTTTATGGATTGTTATTGTTAAAAACCTGACAGAGGAGCTGGAGAGATTTTCAGAGGAGCCTGTTGAAGTTTGGAGGGTTGTAGTTTTACAGTTGTCTTGGTTTCCTCTTCCACAACGTTTCTTATTTCTGGTCTAGTGCCAATTTCCATATTCTTTTCTAAGCAATAAAAGTCAAGAAAAGTTTCCCTGGTTTCTTCATGTCATTATTTTACTCATGGGTATTGTTATGTTATCCAGATCTTAATGTTCCCATTAGTTATGACATCAGAAATGGAAAATTGACATGGGAAGTATTCAGAAGAGAAATATCAAAAGTCAAAAATAGTTTCATGTTTTTTCTACAGGATGATCCTTGTCACTTAGTATAGACTTAATTAAGTTGGAGCATATGCAGCTATGATGCATTTAATCATGTCAAATGGACAATGTGTTAACACTACAGCGTACTGTTACCAGCAGATATATTTTATTACTGTAGCCACTGTAAGGGCTTCTGTGATTAATCATATTTGTATATTAAATTAGATATTATATGCTATGAGGTTCCTTTAAACCATTTGATTCAAATTCTTCCAGGCATGTTTCGCCTTTTCATTCCCAACCACATTAGCTTTACACACACACACACACACACACACACACACACACCTATTCTTTCCTCCCAAGGTTTAACTAATATCAAATGTGATCTGTCTCAGCAGGAAATGACTGGTTACTCTCTCACACACACACACACACACACACACACACCCACACACACACACTGAGCACCCATCTGAACCTGGATTTCCCCTAACCTAGATTAATAACAATAGGATTGTTAATGCTTGCCACATATTAAAACAAGGCGGTTTTAAAGCAAGATATTTGATGCTCTGCATGCCTGTGGCAAAGCTGCAGCTCATTCTGTTTTTGGTATTACCAAACCAAAGACTTATGTGGTTTGTTGTAGTTTTTAGTTTTTTAGTATGGACACCAAAAAAAGAAAGGTGGTTTGCTTAGAATATGCAACTCCACGTTAGGTGTGCAAATATATAGTTTTGTGTATTTTTTTTAATTGCTGTTTGATTAAAAATATTTTTTGTTTGTGTGATGAACCAAAACATAGACTAGTAATAGTAGTAGACATAACATGATCATACCACAAACTCATCTGCATTTCTTTGCCTGCATTCTTCCTCAGGCTCCTCCTTCCCTATGAGAGGCATGTTAAAGGCGAGCATGACAAACCCCTCCCCTTGACCAAACCCAAGAAGCAGGAGGGCAGCCAAGAGAAGGCTTCAGGAGCCAAAGCCAAAGGAGTCGGGGCCAAGAAATTCAAAGGCCCCAACAATCCCAAGCTGGGGAGTAAAAAGGACAGAGAGGAGACGGTGAAAGGCCAAGAACAATCACAGGTCAGTCACAGACTTCTCCCAACGGCTGCCGCATCAGGATTCCTTCTCACTCAAAATTCAATTTAATTTTAATCTCCCTGTGCTTTATCATCAATGCTTCACCCTCTGCTCTGAATTCATGTTGTCTTTGACATTGCCAAATAATATATTTTAAGAAAATATAGGAGTGTCTTATTTCTTCTTATTTCTTTTCTTAACAACTATCATTTATCTGCATGCAGGACTCCGATGGGAAAGAGGAGAATCATGAGCTGTCCACAGCCATTAAACAGGAGGTATCTCTGAGAGATGAACCCATTGTAATAGAGGAGGAAGAGTTACATCTTACCCTAAAGAAAGAGGAGTCCTTGGCAGTGGAGCAGCCATCTTTGCTCTGCCCCAAAGAGCCAGACTGCAGAGCCCCACATGCTGGTCTACCCCTCTACACAGGGCCCGGTCCCCAGCCTGAATGGAGGCAAATCAGCGAGGCCCTCCAAGCAAAACTCTCCTCTGAACAGCAAACTGAAGGGCATTTCATTCCTAAAAACCCCTTCCTGCCTTACCGTTGGGATCAGAACAAATCTGCTGGACATGTTGCTCTGCCCGAGCCCTCCTCCAGGGTCAAAGACTCCATAGAAGGTCATGGTGGGAGAGTGGGGAAAGTCTTACCAATGTGTAAGCAGGCAGACATGCAGTGTATAGACTTGAGCACAGAATCCTTCACAGAGAAAGAAGACTATGGGATCATTAAGAAGGAGTCCATTCAGGGCCCCACGCAGACGGCTGCCTACTGCAAAGCCAGCCAGGGGGTCATGTCTCCTTTAGCCAAAAAGAAGCTCCTCTCTCAAGTGTGTGAATCCAACCCTTTCTCCTTTACTTCTCCTTCTCTTCAGCCTCCACCTCCCACAGCGACTTCCTCTCTCCCTGTCATAGCAGTGGCTGACAGGGAGAAGGAGAAGAGAAAGGGTGAGGAGGAGGTGGTAGGACAGGGGCACGAGTGTGTGTCAGACAACATCCCAGAGGTAGCGCCCATATTCAGGCCATCAGTCATCCAGCATGCCCAGAGCAGCAAACCTCACCAACAAACCGCCAGTGGCCCATCAGAGAGGAGCGCTGCTGGGGAGCTCTCAGAGACTTACCGCTGCCGGACGAGCCATCACCTCCAGCCTCAAGTCAATCCACCGTGGCAGCCCTATCTCCCCCGAACCCTTGCCCAGGATGGTGCGGAAAAAGGCGGGGAGACGCTACTCCAGGGCCCAGCTGCTCAGACCCGGAGCTACACAGGTGACTGCTACTCCTCCCCTCACCTCCACAGTCTGTACAGGCAAACTGAGAACTGCCTGAGCCAGGAGAGGATGGTCGGCTTCCCTAACGGAGATCAAAGAGAGCGCTACACAAGGGACCATGAAGGCAGCCATGGCTTTGTCTGTAGCGGCCTGGAACAGGAGGGCTTGGCCTACAGATCTCACTACAGTGACAGGACTCAAATACACCGAGAGAGGAGAGAGGCAGACGATGAGCCCAGGGACTTTACAATCTCTAAACCTCTCTCTCAGAGGGTCTCCTCCTTCTCCAAGCCCTCTTTCTGCAGTCTCCCATATCCCATCATGCACCAGGGTTTGGATTCCCACCCTAAGGCGTGCAGAGTTCCTCCTATGACCATCTCTCCCCCCAAACAGAGCCCTGCAGAGTTATCCCAGCCATTTCCCAGCCCAAAAGCTTCAAAAGATTCGTCCCTCACCAGCCCAATTCGACCCAGTAAGCGAAGCCTCGTGGAAGCCGATAGCGAGGAAGTCCCAGAAAGGAAAGTCCGTGTGGTGACACCAATCCACCCTGCTGGCGCAATTCGACGCAGCGACCCAGAAGAGCTAAAACCAGCTGAGCCGGCCCACGGCGTTCACCTCAACAACCATCTTCCTGAGGGCCACCCAACAACTACCTACCCCCCACACCACGCCTCACCCCTCTACACTGCCATGTACCCACCCGGCAGCCTGGTCTCCCCAGGAGACGGGCTCCAGCAGCACCCGGGTCTGCAGTACCTGAAGAGCCAGTCAGCAGTGTCTCCCCTCATGCCCCCGTTAGCCTTTCACTCCATGATGTTCCACAGGCAGCTGCTGGCCAGCCCCAGCCCACACCCCTTCTACAGGCACCCGGGCGGGGCAGCACTGTACGGGGACCTGCTGCACCACCTGTACCCTCTCTCCACCCTCCCACCACCTCAGCTGTCCTCGGTACACCCCAGCACCAGACTGTGAGGGAGAGAGGAGGATTATATTTCTCCCTCTCCTTCTTTATCCTTAGAAACTTTTTCAGCTTCTCTTTGTTTTTCGGTCTCTCTTGCTCGGGGATTGTGGCTCAGTCGAAAATAAACACTGAAAAAAACTTTGGCTTTGACTGATAAACTCATCATTTAGGCAGACTGAAAATTCCATTTTCTTTTTTATTTGTGTATGCATTTGTTTATATACTTTGCACTGTTCTTTATTTTTATCACCACTTACTGTATCTTTTTGTTGTTGTTGTTGTTGTTGTTGTTGTTGTTGTATCCTTATTTGCACAATGCTCCTGTGTATGTGCTCACAAATCAGTTTGCCGCTCTCAGTCACCATGAGTCAGGTTGTTGCTCTGAATGTGTGAAAAGTGGAGGGCAACAGGGAAAAGCCATTTGTTTACTGCGTCTGAGGGCTAAACTTTTTTGCTTAAAAACACTACAAGTAACATGACAATGTTTATGAAATTCTTTGTTTAACTAGAGGTGCGTTCACCATCGCAAACAATGTTTTTCACAGCTGTTTAGTGCATTATTACACTTTAGGCAGCCAGTGGTGTTGGATCTGTTTACATGTCTCCACGCTGAAAGCTGTTGCCAGTTTGTGCCACAGTAAATTCACCTGGACTCCTTGGCATGGACATTAACACTTACTGCGGTGCTGAATAACATGAAAGTGTTTTATCATAACATACAGAGGTGCTGTGTATAACATGTACTGTTGACTCACGTTTTACTCAGTTCAGGTTTTGATTTGTTAAATATTTCAGTCCAGATCATAAGCAACATAAGCAGTTGTCATGTTCAATCTGTTGACGAATCACAAATGTTTTTTAGTTAGTTAATGAAAAGCCGTTTTAATTTTTACTTTCTAAATTGAAAGTAATTTGATCCCAAAACCCCTTGTGATGAGTAGACTGTAGCATCTTGGTTTTTTTTTTCTGTAGGACCAGCATAATGAAGCAGCCGTCTGCTGTGGAATGCTCACCACAAGAACTCAGCATTTCATCTTTTTGTTCTTGACTTGAAAAGCTTTTTTTTTTTTTTTTTTTTTTTTTTGGTGAACAGACTCTTTTTATTCAACATGCTGAAAAGACTCACTGTATGATTTGTTAGGAATGTTGTCACTTAAGATATTATTGCTTTGCAAATATCTGTGCCTTTCGCAGTCTTGGATTAGAGTTAGCACTACAGTTGTTAAGGTCTATCTTCTGTAGCAGGGTAGAAATATCAATATTACTGTCACTCTTGTCTGAAATGCAGCACACAGACACTCATACAAAAAATGATATGGCACACCTGGCTTTCAGACACCAGACTTGATAGGTAAGGCACAAAATATAAAGTTTTTTTTAAATAATTTAAACAGTTATGCTTTAACCTGATGGTTAGTAGTTGTACTTAAATGACTATTTACTTAGCTTAACCGTGTCAGGCAGTCAATTATAGAAGAACCTGAAAAGATTTACTGATAGTTGATATTGACACAGGTCTGGTGTCTGTCATCCGCAGGGCATGTGTGCTCTATGCGTTTTCTAGCAGTGATGAAAAGGTACCAGACTCCATAAAGTATGCCAACCATGCTCCATAGCTTGAGGTGGAAAGACCAACACCTGCTCTGGCTTTTACAACCACTATAATTACAATCCAGGATAGTTGAAATTCACAGTCAAACATGTCTGGTGTTTCAAAAGAAGAAGAAAAAAAGCTGTAAACGTTTATATGTAAGGTTTTACTGAATACTTAGATAAAGACATACATTTCTGATTAAGTACTGTACATTGCTATGTGTAGGTAAAACTGGCATTAGTGCTGGCTCCTGTACAGAACATTCATACGGGATCAATTCATGACAACCCCTCTCTGTTGTCTTATTTTCTGTGTAAATAGCACTGTAGATAGTACCGCGTGGTTGTTATCATATAAACTGTTATAATCTGTAAATAGTATAAAAACAGTATAAAGGTCGGTTACACAATCTAGCTGTGTCCTTGTTTGCTCTGTTTCAAGGTCCCCATGATCATGTTAGATTACAACAAACACTACAGTTTAAGAATTAGGATAGTTTTTATTTGTTGCCGTTTCACTTTTTTCATGTTGTTTCCATGTGCATCCTGAAAGTGTTTTTGATACAGTAGCCATCTGTTTACCAATCACCCAGCTGGCGAGCAAGACAAAAAAATAAAGACATTTTGTATATGACCTTCTGTATATTTAATTAAAATATTTTATCTATACATGTTTCCTCAGTTGTGTTCTTTAACTGGACTGCAGATAAATAGCGAGGGCTGAATAAACTGATAATAAACGCAGTGTACTTATGTCAATGTAATGTTCTTTTTTTCCTGAGTAAATGCAGTGTGAATTGGGTTTTATTATTGTAATACCATTATCTGGCTATGAGATTCCATCTGCTTTAATCTTCACAACAGGCTTCCTCTGGGCTCACAGCCAGAGAAGCCTCTCCAGTATTTGCTGCAGTAGAAATGTGCCAGTACATGCATCTCTATGGGATGTGCTGGGCAGCAATAAAAGCTATGCTTTGACTTTTATTGCCACCCCCTGGTAAACCTTTACCATGAAAAATATTCAGTAATACTTCCAAGCTCAGCAAAAATAAAGCAGCCTCACCAGGGTAGAATGTAGGCCGTTTTATTGCAGATCAGCAATAATAAAAACTACAGTTAGCTTCCAAGAAAACAGAGTGAGTAGGAAATTACACTGAGAAACAAAAAAAAAAAATTTTTTAGATTGCACTATACACAAATTATTTTGCACTAGGACAAGATTAATGTATCCCTACTTACACGTACATAAACACAGTGCCACTTAAAGTCTAAATATATGCTGTAAGTTATATTGAGATAACATGGCAGTATTATACTATAAAAATGATTTACAGAACATTTTAATCAAAGACAATACAAAAAACTACAAATTATTACTGCCATGTGTAATTAATAACAGAAAAGATATGAGACATATTTTATAAACATTGTAAATTAATAGGAATTTGGCTCATTAGTTTGGCTCTGATAAAAATGTTCAGTCCTTGTTTAGTCATATAGTATAGCAGTTGTACATTTCTCCCTCAGGCTTAATATTGACAGAGGTAACATTTCCTGCTTTTACCAGGGCTGCACGGTTAATCTGAAATACTTTACAGAAATGTTACCTTTTACCATAACGGTCAGTTAACATTGGCATGTAATTTAATGTTCTTTATTCTCTAGCATGCTGAGTCTAACTGAAAATGGCCAAGAGGTTGATGGATGATGCAGAAAGTGCAATATAATTATTCTGATGATTTTAGCCATTATCATGAAGTCCAAGGTGTAACCACAAAAATGAATAAGGTTTGACCCTTGAAACTTCCCTTGTTTTTCCAGATATATACAGTACATCAATATATATATATTGGCAATACACACTGGCATTGTGAGCACACTGCTAATATTGAGCAGCATCCTCTTTTGTACAATCCATTCTCGCTTCTCTCAAGGTTTTAAACTAAATCCTCCTGTAATCCGCCTCACCCCAAATCTCCATCTTCCCCTCTTGATTAAACAGAATTATAGAGGGTGAGGGAAAAACAATGGGATTGTAGCTTTAACCATACTGCTTTCTCTGGCCAGGCAATTTCAGAAAAAGTAGCTAAACCTAATGTTTTGTACACTGTGTAATTACAGTATGAAGACCATTCTTCAACACGTGACTGTTAAGTGGTTGAAATATTTAGGGGCTGGCAGTATTGGATATGGTCAAAACCCTAACACAAGAGCATTCATTATTTGAGCCACTCAAAAGACTCATTCATTCGATTATGTTCATAGCATTTATAGGCTGCAGTGTTAAATTAATGTTGGACATACAGTACTGTGTAGCCACTGAAAACCAAGGTCACTCCATTATTAAGACCTCTGGGAAATGGAGAAGTCACATTAGTGCTTGCAATTGCTCCTAAAATCCTGTTCCCTTAAAATCAGCTATAGTGGTCATAAAGTTGTCACAGTAAGTGGAATAAGTCAATAGTTCCAAAAGGAATGACTCGTTCACAGTCGGCCAATGGATCAATTCCAATTTGAGTGCTTTTGCAAAGGCTCTTTCTTCATTCCATGTGCCAGTGGCAGAGTTGAGAAATAAGCCTTTTCATTTTAGTGGAATAGATGATGGCAGTGTTCAAGCCAACATACAGCTTTCAATTTCATCCATGGGCTAGCTGCACATGAAAGAATTTATAAATGGAGAGTGGAGCTGGAAATGTATCAATACAATATTGGTATTGTGATATGAGCTGTCAACTGGGATTTGGGTCGTCACGATGGACATTGTGAAGTTTGTTTTTTTAAGAGACCAGGTCACCCACACATCCTTTAGGTTAAAGAAATAGGTCAACATTTTGGGAAAAAATATGAGAAGATCGATACCACTCTCTTATCGATCAGCTCAATAAGAAGGTAGCCGGTTAGCTTAGCTCAGCATAAAGACTGAAAGCAGGGGGGAAAACGCTAGCCTGGCTCTGTCCAAATGAGAAAACAAAGTATTCCAACCAGGACCTTTAAAAAGGTCACCAATTAATATGTTATCTTGTTTATTTATTCTGTACAAAAACCAAAGCATAAAAAAATAAATAAAAAAAACCTGCAAATTTACGGAAAGTTATGTGCCTATTTCTTGGCTAGGAGACTTATTGTCAAAAATGAGATACAACGTGTTAATAAGTGAGCTTTAGCAGTGCTGGCAGGCAGATTCTGTTACCTTTGGAAAGAGCCAATTTACCCAGTTTCCAGGTAATCTAAGATAACCGTCTTCTGGCTCCAGCTTCATATTCAGTGTACAGATATGAGAGTGGTATTGATCTTTTTATGTAACTAGGCAAGAAAGCATACTGTATAAGCACATATCCCAAAAGTTTGAACTATTCCTTTAAATGTTGGATCACACCAACAGCCATGCCCAATATATCACATTTTTGCTACTGAGGTGCAGTCAAATATATATGCGATATCTGATTTTATAAACGTTAAAGATCTCAGTTGAAAGGTTCTTACTAATGTTGTAGTTAGGGGTATTAGTGGTAACTAGGTAGGATTAATTAGTTGAATCCAGTTGTTGTCAAAGGTCCAGGTCACAGGGCTTTGAGGTTCATCCTCTCTCTGAAAGACTTCCTCAGTTTGCTCCTTGGTGCAGGAACAGGACCAGGACCGTGACTTGGTCTGAGGAAGCCATGTTCACCTGTGGCTTCAGGGAGCTGGGTGGGGTGTGTCTGGTACTCCAGCTGCTGGAGAGGAGGCGGAGGCTGACTTTGTGGTTGTATATCGAGGACGCCCAGTGGAGCGTTTTTCCGGCTGAGGGCTCCAGCTCCCCCAGCGTTGCTCCGCTGGAGCTGCTGGATGATGGCAGAGAATTTGGCATCCAGAGATGGTCTGCCAGTTTTGGATCTTGTGGCCGGGCGGGAAGTGCAATTGCCGGAGTTCTCCTTCTCCTGGTGTGAGGGAGGAGGGGTAGGAGGATGACGAAGAGAAGCAGGAAGGGGAGGTCTGGCAGGGCGGCTGGGAGGAGCATAAGGCTCTCGGTCAGAGGGAGGGGGTGGGGCACGGCGCTTCTTGTTGCTAATGGATGTAGAGCTGGTGTTGGGATTGGGGCTTGAACAAGGGGTGGAGGTTTTGCTCTGGGACAGAATACCCTTCTGCACTACCATTGAATGGGACCCGTCAAACAGGGTGGACCAATTCGGCGCTTCCTTCTCCTCTTCACGACCAATAAGAAAGTGGCCATCTGTCTCCTCTATCTTGTTGTGGATCATGTCTGTGATGCTTTCAAACTTGCCAGGTGAATTTATGCCTGCATGTCAAAACAACAAGGGCAAGCATTAAAGTCAAATAGCAATGTGGCAAATGTTATATTGGTATTTTTTCAGATATTTGATTATAATGGTATTGCTAAAATGGAGAAAATATAATAACATTTCACAAAGAACACATAAGCACACATTACAATATTCTAATTTCCATGTAAAAGGATTTTATTTACATGCGTCACCACTGAAATTAAAACTATTATGCGTGGCTGAAAAATATATTTATTTAATTGAGGGGTCCCATTTGTTTTGAGCACTTGCCTCCTATCTTCTATAAATAGATAGAATATACAAATACAAATCTTGTAAAACAGTCAGCCAATTATCAACCTCTGTCTCACTTCACCCACTCGCTCCAATTATTCTACTCACTGAGGTCATTGTAAACAGAGTCAGGCTGCTTGGTGAGGAAGAGTGAAGGTTTCCGTGGTGACACGACCTCGATCTTCATTAGCTGGTTGCAGCAGTGCAGCCACTGGCCTGGTTGTAAACAAGGAGAGGCATGAGAGACACAGATAAAAAGGTTATACTGTCTTTTCTTGTCTCTTCTTTTTTATTTCCCCACCCCTAGTTTGTTTACACAGAAACAAACTCACTCTGATCATAGAGGTGCTGGTGGAGGGCATCCAGCCAGTCCTCCAGCTCCTCGCTGGTTTCTGTGGTGAAGACGATAGTCTCAGACCCCTCCGGTGAAGGGTTGATGATGGACAGACTTCTGGATTTCTGGCCTGCTGACTCCTTCTCCATCACACGGATCCGGGTGTCCTGCAGAAACAACACAGATGACTTATCCTTAGCTGAAAATGAGCTCCACGGCCTACGAATGAGAGAGTGCTATTTGAGATATTGAACTAAAAAGTGCATCGCTGATATTACAGAAAGAAATGAATTCAGCAGCAAAATGCCAAAGATGCAAGCAGGATCTCAGTGAGTAATGAGGCATTTTGTATTTTGGTTATTCTTGAAATGTTAGGGAAGACTCTAAAGTGATATTTAAATCAATTATAATGAATGTGATGTTCATATTTAATTCAAAATGCCACTAAACAGACAGCGCAATTAAAACAGAAACAAGGGTAACAACAATAGCTATTCCTTGTGTTATTAACATTTTCACTTTTCTGCCTTTACATTTATCTAATAAATAAATAATTTACACAGAAACATCAGTGTAACGTCTTCCAGTACTGCGTGTTTTATTATGTTGCCCTGCAGTAAAATGCCAATACTTTTGTATAAATAAGCAACAATAGAACTGAGCATGAAATACAGATGGAATGTAAAGGTTGGGATTCTGTCTTACCTTGTTCATGGGTACGTTGAGAGCAGGCTGCACTTTAGCATCAATTTCTTCCGGGGTGAAGTAACAGGACAATAAGCCAGAACTCAGCACACAGTAAAGACTGCAGCAGCGGTACAACCCCTCCACACTTTGCTAAAATTCACCAGAAAAAACAAAATCTTAAAATTAAAAAAATAACTGAAGTTTTTAACTCAGGAACCAGCTATCGAGCTAATGCTAATGATAACACCAGTCGACGCACCTTCTGGCTCAGGTAGCCAGTCATCATGCTCTGTGTCATGCAGGCAGGCTGGGCCACCAACCGGCAGCAGAGGTTGCCATAAAGCGGAAGCCAGGATGACCACTCAGCTGTGGGGATAAAGAGCAGCAGAGGCAATACAATCTACATATGTTAATCTTTGTAAAACTACTGGATGCTTTATGTAAAGATAAAAAGGTATGAATCACATAAACTTCTTTTTTTGTTTTTTGTTACACATCAAACACAGCTGATGTATGTTCCTGTCACATAGCTTCTTGTCATATGAGCATTTAACAATAACTCATAACATACACTGTGGATCTGAACGCTAATGTAGCATGTTGCAAACTTATCCCAAAAGTTTACTCCTGAAATTAGAGCTAGATATCAAAAACCTGCCTGAGCACCCACTTTCTTATCCATGTTATTACTCACACAAAGGAAGGAAAAGCAATCCAAGGTGAACTTCAAACATGTTATTTTGTTTAATTTTTGATTAAAATTGTAATGGTGTAAATATAATGTATTATTGCCACGCTACTGATTCAAATCAGAGAGTAAAAAGCATAATCCCTTTACATCCCCAGATATTAAATTTCTTACCGTCTTGGAGGACAATGAGGGAGTGAGACTGAAAGCTGCCTTCAGCCTCAGGCAGACACAGTGTAGTGTAGGCCAGCAGGCTGTACTTGGCTCCACTGTTACAGGTAGAAGCACACACAAACACACAGTTTAGCATACTTTCAAGTTTACTGCATTGACTTATTTATTTGACTCCTTGGCTTCCCAGGTTTAACTATAAAAGATTTGTGATTAACTCTAACCTGAACCATAAATAATAATAAATGTACATCAATAGAACGACTAACCCTTAACCCCAACATGTGCACATATTTTGCTTTGTGTAAATTATCTCATCTACAGGCCTAATGATCCCAATGTTTCTTCTCCTACTGAACAGGTGGTATGTATCACTTACAGATGTTCAGTTTAGAGATTCACTTGATGCTCCAAATGCTGTTAAGCATGCTTTCCCTCTCAAACAGAAATAAAATGCAGGTGGGAACATTAAAAGCGTGTACTTTTTTATTTCAATAAAATAGTTACATTTATTGGCACAAAAAAAAAAAATCTATGAATGTCCAAAGTATTCAGAACCCCAAATATTGGTTTAAGTCGGTGTGATTTGTTTACAAACCGGATGCGTGAGCCTGCAGCTACACCTTCTGTTTCAGTAACAAGCCATAATCGGCTGTGTTCCCGACTGCAAAAACCTTAAATCGTGAGCCAAGAGTCTGTAAAGAGTTTTATGGGATAGCACAATACATACAAGGGTATAGGGTTGTACTGCAGGAAGGTGTCAGGGTCTGGACTGTCCAGCAGAGGGCATAGGTTCTTCCCAGCGGTCTTTCCAAAGGAGTTGCGGAGCTTCTTGGCCAGTTTCTTTGGTGTATTTACCATTGTGAGCTCTTCCTCCAGGGCACAGCTCCACAACTCCACCTTCAGCTCAAATTGAGGAACTGCTTCTTTACTATGAGAGGACAGAGACACTTTAGTTAGAGCATAAACATTAAATGTATATAAACCATGTTAGATCCAGATTAAACAAACAATTTAGAACCAAAGACTAAAGTTTCATAAATAATACATTTGTACAGCAATTGTGACCAGTAACATCCTAAAAAATATGTCAATGTATGTTCTGCTATTCATAATACTAAATAAAGAACACATTTCCAGCAACATATTCTTAATATAACGCCACAATACAGATTTGTTTCCACCACTGTAGAGCAGCACTAAAATTGCATATTGGACATGTACAATAAATACTTACAAGATGGTGACTCCCTCAAAGCAGATGTCAGTGACTGATCTGTCCACCACCACCATCTCTGTGTCAAACACCTCTGAGCCAATCTGCATCAGACAGAACAAGGCCACTCGACGGGAGCCTAATAAACACAAGGGATCACAGTATGGGTTTTTACGGCTAGAATTTCACAAAATAACCGGAGGCAAAGCTAAACAGAAGGCATGAATGTTAGAAAAACAAGGACAAACTTACTCCCTCTGTTGTTAAAGTAGGCTGAATCCCTCCACATCAAAGGAATGCGCAGCCCTAAATCAGCAGAGAAAAGTTAATTAACAAAGAAACACTGTTTTCAATTTGTAAAATGCTCTGTATTCATTTTGTAAAAAGTAAGTTACTACAACTATTAAAAGTAAGAGTGGATGTCATTCTACACTGACACTCAGTGCTGAATTATTCTGGACAAAGGGGAGCAATATTACCAGACATTGCAATTGTTCCATAACAGGGCACACGGTCATCTGAAAATCTGAAATCAAATTTTGAATTTAGCATTACAATTGATCACAATAATCAGTACATGAAATTCACAGCAACAAACCAGCACTTCCAATTTAAAACCCTCTTTTCAAACCCCACTTAGGCCTGTCTTAAAGGGAAATTTCACCGATTAGCATTAAGCTTTGTATCAGTAGAACCCCGGTAGTATTTTTGAATGACCATGCTTCCCTCCCTCATGTCCCCCTGAGAGGGGAGATCTCTGTATTGAGGTTCTGGAATAAAACCTCAGATGACGCAAAATGATGATTTTTGTGTCATCTGAGGCTTTTTTGCCCAGAGGCAAAAGACTAAACCAATCGTGCTTGCAAGTGTCCGCTCATTAAACAAACTGGACTACATCCAACTTCAACGAAACTCGCAACGCAAGTTCAGAGACGGCTGTGCTGTGTTTTTGTTGTTGTGGAAATATTGCTGTGGACAATCCAGCCTGCTGTCACCGGGTAAGACTACTAGTGGAGGTGGGCTGGGTTACCCCGGACTGCCTGTTGCAGAAATGGGGTGATTTGTATCCAACTAACTGCTAACTGCTGGTGGAGTTTGTGACTGTAAAATGCCGACAATTCTAGCTACATCCCACGCAAATGTACGGCTGTGTTTATACTCGATGTTTATACCACAGCCCACCAAGATGTTTTAAATGTGTAACACCACTTGAGCCACGGTGAAACGTTTTTTCGTGTATATGGTTGAAATGACAATAAAACACACTTGTTGAGTTAATTGTCTCACTGTCTGTCTGTAAAGGGCAGGCGTGGCTTGGGAGTGGCCTCATACAGCAGCAAAGCAAGTGCATTCTGGGATTTGGTGTCTTTCATCCATATGAGCCAAAAACACATTTTCTGTCTTATCTTGGCCTAGAAGGCACCAATTTCAATTTTTTTTTCACATTTCTACGACATAAGTGACCCAATTTAAAGATATATTCAGCTTTCCAGCTGTGAAATTTCCCTTTAAGTCATTGCTTCATTTTGCCAGCTGATCTACTACATCTTTTGATGTGTGCTGAAATTGCACGTCAGTGATTGCAACTGTGCAACTTTTTTATTATTATTATTATTATTTTTTTAGGCATTTTAAGGCCTTTATTTAACAGGACAGCATAAGACGTGAAAGGGGAGAGAGAGGGGGGAATGACATACAGCAAAAAGCCGCAGGTCGGAGTCGAATTCGGGCCCGCTGCGTTGAGGAGTAATATGGGCGCCCACTCTACCAACTGAGCTATCCGGGCGCCCCAACTTAAAAACTTTTACAAGACACTTTCAACACCTGAGAACACAGTAAGCACTCAATTCCTTACCTCATTACATTTCCCATCATGTCCTGCTCCTCTTTCTTCTTCTGCTGCTGTGTGAGATAAGCCTTGATCCTGGCGTTACAGGTCAGCAGGTTCTTGGAGGCGTTAAGAACCTGTTCTCTCTTACTGCAGGCGAGCAGCAGCTTGTAGGCACCCTCCCGCATTCTCATCTCAAAGTCAAGCTTTTCTTGCATGTTAGTATTCTTCTCGGCCAGAACATAGAAAGGAGAACGTTCAAAATGACCAAATAGATCCATTTCAAAACACATACTTGTGTTAGTCCATTTTCGATCAAGCCACACCACAATTAACTAGACAATGATACAATGACTCTTTTCATCATTCAAGAGCAACTTTTTGTGGCAGAGTGTGAGCTGAATGATGCGTAAGGAGGGGGAGAGGAGTGGTTATGAATAGCACTAATCAGTTGGTTTCATGATAACCAACATACCATATAAACTAGATGGTAGGACAATGACAGTGAGTGCATGGCTTAATGTAGATTATATTCATTTTGGATGGCGATGACTCAGTATGGAAATATATGGATGGCATGCTGCAAAGAACAAGTGAACAGTGGCAGGAAAAATGTATCCGGTTAGTTGCTAACATAGTTGTGCCCTAAATGAAAAATGATTTTGTCTGAAAACAATCTGGTCTGAAAACATCTTATAGTAAATTCAAAATACAATCTTTTCAATTTGTTATGAATATTTGGTCTTGGAGGGTTATATTAATAGTCAAGTGAAGTTCAGAGGTAACGTCACATGCAGTTTTCTTAGGGATACAAACATCACCATTCTCCATATTACAAACTAATATAACGTTATGCACCTGTAGCTTCTTAGAAAGATGTTGTATGTACACCAGGTTGATATGATCTACTATCTGCAGAGTGTCATTCAGAAGACTTGGACATCGTCTCATGCTTTTGGTCTGAAACTGGATTTGTTTGAGCGTTGTTAGAGCAAAGAGAAGAGCATTGTTTCTGCAAATGCTTAGCAACATTCAACAATGGAGAGAGAACACGGCTCTGGTTTCAGGGAACTGAATGAGGTTAAAAGGAGCAACTCTCGAAACGTTATTGGATAACTGGACCATCCAGCTAGCTCTGTCCAAGGGAACTGAATGCTACACAATAAGTTATTTGAGCTCAGCCTTACCGAAAAAGCTAGCTAGCTAGCTGTTATAGAAGTTGCATCATAGTGGTTATTGCACTATGGACCCCCTAAGTCGTCAACTGAAATGTCATTATGGTTCAGTGTTGACGGCAAAACACACAAGACCACTCTGTAACGTTAATCCATTTGCCCTTATTTTATACAGTGTATGCTTTGTCCATACCTCAGTTTGGAGGAATAATGTACTCTGTCGTATTTTCTTCCGTTTAATCTCCATAGCCACCGCGGAACCGTCCGATAAAAACGACCTGGAAGTCCCGTTTCGCTTGGAAGTTTGAACACCTCGCGGGTCGTCCATATTGTCTGTCCATTCGCTAGCAACAACTCCAACTGCCACCGCCCCTCCAACGGATAGGGTGGTTCGATTTGTGACACATCATCTGCCGCAATGTCGATATTGTCAGGTAAATACACAAGTAAGCATCTTCATATATCTTTAATACAAATGATTAAACTATTAGGATTAGGAAACTATAGAAAAGTGTGAAATGTAATGCATATGAAAAATCATGTTAACGTTACACGAACCAATGGTTTTTAGTTTAGACTAAAATGATAATTAAGGACATATTATAAGAACCAATCTTAAAACAGACACAAAACAGGTAAAGGCAAATGCAACCGTGCTGAAAAAGCCAACAATTGCTAAAATTAGAAAATGTGCACAGGGTCTATGGGGTTCCATTTGTATGGGGTTCCATTGGAACCCCATAGGAAACCCGCCCACCCGGTTCTGGCTGGCTTCTGGTCGAGTTGGAAGCATCCACGGTTGGAAGTGTAGACGCAGGCGCTGATGAAAATGAACTGTGGCAGACTGTCAAGCTAGCCAAAGACAAAACCCCAAACTCCGAAAATTGCAATATCTGCTTTCAAAATATTGTTTGTTTTTGTTTAAAATGAGATGGATCTAATCCTATGGTCTCTGTGCACACTGCACAGTCAGTTACTTTGCCATATGTAGGGCGTTTTTTTTTTGCCATGCGCTAATTAAGTCTGTAGGTTGTATTTCATCCTGTACATTTTATTATAACAGGAACTTTGCTGCTGCAGCTGATTTATTATCTATCATGATCATGTTAGTTGAGAACCACAGTTTTCTTTTTTATTTAATTTATTGTGAAAAAGACATTTTAGGTGACAATGTACTTTTACTAAAGCTACATTTACAACATATTTTCTCTTGAGCCAGTTTACCTTAGGTTCAGGGTAACATTAACCAGTTGTTTAGCATTTTGTGTTTTTGTGGCCAAGGTATATATATATATATATATATATATATATATATATATATATATATATATAGCGTGCAGTTTAGTGTCACAAATTATTTTCCAAAATCTGAGTGTCCCAAATGATGAGGGTCTTATTTGAGACAGGTTAAGGTTAGGGGTAGGGGTAGGGGTAGGGGTAGGGTTAGGGTAGCACAGGTGGTTTAGCAGGTTCATAATTAATTAAGGACATTGTATGGGGAATTTGGGACACTAAACTGCACGTACTAATATTATCCCCCCACAGATTTGTTGAACTACATTTTTGCTTAATCTGTGGTCACATGATTAATTGTAGATACACAGTCAGTCTGTCACTTCAAGGTTTAGAAACAGACTCACAAATTTCTGCATCGTGGTCCCTCCATAGCATTTATGCTGAAAGTTTTGACCGGAAGTCGTAAACATCGCCGCCGCTTTGACGCTTCTTTCAGGATGTTAGTCCGCTCTCCGCTATTTTGCAGGGAGAGGGAGAAGCGGTATTGCTGAGCAACGGAGGGAGAGAAGGCCGACGCACGCACAGAACTGCAGCAGCGGCAGGGCTGGGCTCCACACACACACCTTCAACAGAAACACACACCAGAAAGGAAACGGGTAAGTGAGTAGTCTACTTCACTTTTATTTAGGTAAACAGTAGAACACACAGCTAACAGTAGGCTTTAAGCTAACGTGAGGTGGTCGACCATCAAGTTTGCGGTAGAGAAAAAAAATGGAAAGAGTCGGTTTTCTGCTTTTGTGCTGCCCTTCTATTGATGTCAATGTGGGGTTTCAATGTTAATACAAAATTCTCCGAGGTCACACGGCATATTTTGGAGCTTCTCACATTAAAACCCTAAAACCTGGATCCATTGAATGTATTAAATGTAATAAACCAGCTCGGGAAATACCCTGTTATGCTTATAACGGCTAAACAAACTGGTCTGACTCCCTGGTGGCTAGCTAACTGGATGGCTATGTTGTCGGCAGCAGCAACAGCAGCAGCAGCAGCATGACCAGCCTGCCCTGCTCCGCCTTTGTAAAGCGACACAGCCTCGGCACTTTGCTGCCTCTCTAAAAGCACCGGCCACAATTGTCCTATATGCCACTATTATTTGTTATTGAGTTTTTTTTCTTCTATTAGTTACATCTCTCTGTAACCACACGGAGGCTTTCGAGACAGGATGCACATCAAAGAAGGTCGGTTACGGTGGGCGCTTTGTGTTTATCTAATTGGAAACATATTACGTCGGGGTCTTCTTTGAGTCTATTTATATAGTCTATAGGGTAGATTATTTAAGTAGGTATTTCACTATGTAATGAAGCTAAAAATTGTTTCCTGATGTCGGACCCCCGTTCTCTTCTTCTGTGTGGAGGCTTTGTTTTCGTGGGGCAGATGTAGCTGGCCTACATGCATCCGCTCTCTTTGTGTTCAGTTTGATTTTTGCTGTCATCATCACATAAGATGTAAAACTTGGGGAAATAGCTAAATATGTGCTATAACTGCATAACAGTATTTTAAATACTAATATGTATTATTATACATTCATACAGATCTTTAAGATGCCTTATTTTCATTCCTCTTACAAACAAATGAATGCACAATTTAAAATTGTCAAATTATCAGGTATTCAGTATTGAATTAATTCTGGATTTTGTTCAATACTAGAAGCAGATGCATGGCAAATACCAAAGTTACACAACTGTGTAAACATTTGAATTAGAGACTTTTAGCAGCAGCAGCAACTTGATTGTATTTATTCCTCTTGATTATTTCCCTTAATTGCATCTAATGGCGTTAAAGGTACCAGTGGAGACCAATTGCATCCCAGGTCTGGGTTTATAACACAGGTCCACTGTTCTCATACTAGGCTGATGTGTTCTTGGAAAGCTCAAGAGCTATGCACATCAGTGAGTCTTGTTAGTCTCCTCCTCCCTCAGCTGTAAGAATTCAAATTTTTTGGGGTTTGGGCCAAAGAATGTGCAGATAATACCATCCAGTCCGGCTTTGCATCTTTCCTTTTTCCCTTTCACTCTGCCTTTTTCCCCCTCCTTCCTGTCCTCTCCGCAAATGTATAGTTGCAGGCAGGCTGGTTGGCTCTACAAGCAGTTGCATTTTTAAAAACTGTGTCAGTGTCACAGGACGGTTGCTGCACTCTCAAAGAGGAAGTAGAAGCAGCGTCTTGGACTGCAGCCCAGCCGGCCTTCATACGTGTCCATTTACACAGTTAAGGTGCAGATGATAACACAGTCAACCATGTGAATGAATAGAAATAGTGCACTCACACTTTTTATGTCTATTCTTGTGTTGTTCTGACAAACTTGAAATCTCAACAACATATAGGCTATATTCCTACAGCCACCAAGCTGTCAGTGATGATTGGTCACAAGTTGATTATTAAAATTGAGCAGACAAAATAAAGTGAAGTCCTGCTTTTTCATTCTCTTATCTCATCCTTCTTGAATTACTTTAAAGTTGTGTCTGGTTCAGTATCATAATTCTTATGATTAATAAGCAATGTGTCCATGTATAGTAAGGGTATCCTTCAATAATATGAACCTATTTTCTGTTCTAGTCTATAGTTGGAGGACTTTGTTGTCCGACCTGCCCATGGCCATTGTGTGTAGTAGGAAGTTTAGGAAGTGAGTTCATATTACTTCAGTGGTCTGGGAGTTTTATTTGCGACTTAAAACAACCAAGCCTGGAACCTAATTTTCCAATGTATTACATTTTTTTCCAACATGTTTTAAAGTGTTTTATACCAGGGTGACTGTGGCTAAAAATAGCTGTGAATCTCCCTTCTGTAATCTGCCAGAGTACAAACTTTAAAAGGGTTATGAGAGTCAGATAGCTTTGCCTGGTGAAGCTTTGACTTGTGTGCAGAGTCACAGAGAGAAACAAGGGAGGAGGTGAATAAAAAAAGTATGTGGTACGAAACAGGATAGCAGTGCAGAAAAAAATATGCATGAAGCAATTTATATACATAATCATCAGCCTCTCCCTTGTTATGGAACATGAAGGGCGTGTCTGTTTTTATTTTATTTTTTTCATTTAACTTCTCAAAATGCTAAATGAAACAAGAGTGACCTTCACATCTGTTTTGGGGTGTAACATACTCCCCTCTGAGTTTTTGGTATTTTGTGCTTCTTTCCACTGCAGATATTGATCTTGTATCATTTGGGCAGTTTCCCAGCTCTCGTTCTGCCAGGCTCCCATTGATTGTCCTGTTATGCTAACGTTGATGGTTTTTTTCTTCCTAAGTGCCAGTGTGGATTTCACTATTTTTGTCTGCTGCTGAGGCCATTGCTGTGGGCAGCATAAATGCTGATGTCATAATCAACGTGGCAGGGGTTGGCCAAATACTAATGTTCCTGTTAAAGGGCTACGGGTCAGTCATCATCTGCTCAGCAGGGGCCATGCAGGGCCATTAGAGCACTCGCCAGAGCACACCTATACAGTACAGTATACCTGACACGCGGTGTCCTTTGGCTTCTGTTAATGCATAATACAGTGATTTATTGATATGACAGTATTACTCAAGAATGTTGCAGAGGATAAAGCTATTATCCCAGTTCAAATATATATTTTTTTCATCTGTAGGGCGTTGCAATGTATGTTTAAAGTATACATTCAGGATATAGATCATATTAAGGTTTTTGCTTCAAAAATGACTAACGATAAATCGGTCATTTAATGCATTATTCTACTAATCTTGTCACCTCTAGTATAATATACTATTCATTGCTTTTGCATTTCGAAAGGTAACTTTGAGTTTGCATATTAGTTTATTAAATGTATTCTTCTGCTCACATGCCCCATTGAGAAAGCTGCCTCCAGAATACTGTTTCTGTATGTTTTCTGAAAAACGTACTGCACACACGCTTCGGAGAATTAATTACATGCACTGAAAAAGCCTATGCTGCAGGGCATGTGCTTCATTAATTCTTATAACTTATTAATAATCTATTTTTTATTATCTCTTTATCAGTACAAGCTTGTTCAGAGTGTTGGTTTTCCCCCCTTAGACTCCACAAGAATAATAACTTTATTTTCTCAGATAATGCTGAAGGGCAGGCTATGTTTTAACTAGGCTACATGCCGTACAGTTATCAACGTCCGTGAAATGTAAATGTCTATATGTAGGTCTCTAGGTCATGCGGAACACAGGGATGACCGAGCACGTGGTGGGTTTATGTCTTATGGCCAGGGGTGTGCTTGGTTGTTCATGGTAATAACAATGAAGCAGGCTGGATGGGTGCTGGCTAAATGGGGGTGTTTGCTTGTTTGTCCCTCTCGCCAACTGCTCGTGATGCGTGTGGCCGCTTTTCTGCACCATATGGTCTTTTCTGCTGCATGGGATGATTTTTTAACCTGCTGTATGTATAAGCCACATAAGCACACATAAAGCTGCACATGCACACTCAAGTTTCTGCAGATTTGAGGTGCTATTCTGACACCATCATGTTTTATTATCTCCCCTGCATGGTGCTATGGTCCTGTCGATAAGAGATTAGTGCTGGTGTATAGTCTTTATCTGGCTGCATAAATAAAATAAAAAAATGCATCGTTCAACAGCATGGATAATTTTTTCTTTGTTACATTTTTCAATTTTTATTCATAATATAAATGTAGTACATTTGATCTTACTCCACTTGTAGGATCCAGTTTTACAAAAGCATAATGGGGAAAGCATAATGATAGTGTATGTATTGAACTGGAGAAAAAAGGACAAATGATGATTCTTCACTTTGTGTGTATGTGTGTCAAACTATTCCTCCATCCTTACCTGTCGGAGCATCCTTGGCTGGGATATACACTGTCAAAGTACATTCAGCCTAATGTGACTTAATGAGCTTTTACGATGTCAAAGTACACTATCATGGATTTTAGATTCCATTTGTAGTTGAGGTTTTATCAAAGGAGGTCCCTTTAACAGAACATGGCTAGTGTTTTGCTTTTTGCTGGAAATTCTTCATTTATGAGGAGAGGTAAAGTAGACCAACTTGATTCGAATGTCAAATGGAATCAAAGACTTTCAGGACTGATATCCCTGGAGTAGCCATGGCATGCTCCTTTGTGCACTCTCAATTTTAGACCAAGAACATTTCATATACTTTATTATTTAACTGCTGTCAAACTAACTTTTGACTGACTGGCTGCTCTGTAGAGTTATTTACATGTCATTCAAAGTGCCATATGACATTAGCATCACACACATGCATACACGATCCATTTCTCTTTCTTCTTTGTGTTAGAGTATGTTCGTGAAACTCTATGAAACCATAATGCTTACAGGTGATGAAGTAGGATTTTAAAATGGAACAAACATATATAAAGTTCACTACTGAAAGGGCAACAAAATATAGCTCATATAGCTGATAACATTCAGCTTGTTACAAGTGTCTGGTTTATCATTATCTACATTATAGAAAAAGCCCTGTCTCTCTTTTTGCCTGAAGTTTAGAGAGGAAAAATAGATGTATACCTCCTCTACTGTACACTTTCATGTTTGTAAATCTAAAGTAGACTCAGTCATTGGGGACTAGAAAAAGCCTTTTGTCTGTCTGTGTGTTCAGAGGTTGCTCAGGTGTCTCGTCTTGAATCGGTTGTCTGGTTTGTTCTTTACACCCCTCAGGGTCTGGAGGCTTCCCATCTTCCAAAACACCTCTAGGGTTGCAAGACCGATTCAGTCTCCCTTGTCGTTTGCTTATTGACTTACTGACCTTACATCAGCATTTTCAAGGGAATAGGCTGCAGCTTTTCTATTTGTCTTGACCTTTAATGTACTTTCCTTTTATTGGTTTTATGTGTCTAGCACCACATACCCTATTTTCTCTTTCTTTCCATTGTTGCCAAACTGCAATGTTGATTATAATATTTATTACATTTCAGGTCTTACATAACGTGTTAATGTATGTTTTTTTCATTTAGACAACATCTTTGGTATTTCCAAGAAATCACTTTTTAATCGGTCAGTATCATGATATTGTATTATTGTATATAGTTTAATTTAATGCAGTTACTGGCCTTTTCTTCATCTGTTCAGCCAAGGGGCTATCATTGCTCTAGCTCCTGTAACTACTAGTGAGTGCTATTTATGTTCAGCTTTTGCTGCTCTTGTAAACAGTAAATGCATTACCTCCTGTCTGCCAGAGGATTTCTCCCACCAAGGACCAACGAGACATGGAAGTTCAGAGCAAGAAATGCCTAAAACTTTTTCAATTTAATCACTTTTCTGATTTCTCAATTGGTGAGGAGCAAAATATGACTTACGACGATATCTTTCTTCTGTCATTACTACTTCCATTGGAAGCCCTACACATAGGGTGTCACCTAGCCAAGCATGGTTTTGTGATGTTTTTGGCATCCACTGTAGCTGCTGGTAAGTTTTAATGTAGCTACACTGAGATAAAGCTACATTTTTACAGTCTAGGCAGACAACCACACCCTTACTAGGGCTAAGTTTGGCTCTCATCATAAGACCACATGGAAATGTGTGTGACGAGAGTATGAGTTGTGCCGGTCTGTCTCTTTTTTCCTGGTTATTTCTCCCCTACTGTCGTTGTCACTTTGGTTTGCTTAGCATGTGTGTGTTCCAGTAAATCTGTGTGTGGAGGCTACACACAGAAGCTGTCAGTGTGTGTGATGCGGTCTGAGTCAGTTATCAGGGTCGCAGTGGTGATGTGACGGTCTGGGAGGGAGGTTAGGCAGATGAGTATTGCTGTTGCATCATCCTGGGATACGCACTGGAGCCATATGCTATGTGGAGAGCAGCAGCCATGTGGTGCAGCAAAGAAACATATTAGGTGATGGCAGTAAATAAAGTAGCGCTCATTTACATCACTTCCTGTCCCCTTTCAGCCAGTGTCTGTGATTGGCTAGTTTGGAGTGGAGGGAAGAGATATGGATTGTTGAAAAGACAAAAGACTGCTTATAAAACATTTTTGACAGAGAATGGAAAGCCAATAAATCTGATTATCCAGCACTGCTTTGTAATCATCCCACTTATTTTTAATGTCTGAACATTTTATTGTATAATGAATAATAATAGCCGTGTTCATTCTCATTTTATTCAAATGTATGCCTTTGTTATTGTTAAGATGATTTTCCTCATGACAATGTACAAAGTATTTCAATTCCTTTGAGCTGTGAGTGAGCAGCCTCTGTAGATGGCACATGTTTTTCATTCACGAGTAGACAGACAAATGCACATCTAATGTGGACTCAAAGATGAGTGAGCTCTATCTACCACAGGAGGTGCAGTGCATGCTTCCTGTCTCTTCACTGCCATCTCCTCCATACAAAGAATTCACAGTCATCTTGGAATAATCCTGCCCTTTCACTCCTTAATTATGTGTGTGTGTGTGTGTGTGTGTGTGTGTGTGTGTGTGTGTGTGTGTGTGTTGTGTGTGTGTGTGTGTGTGTGTGTGTGTGTGAGATAGTAATACGTGCAGGTCTGGGGGTTGGGGAATTCCTGCCAAAACCATGAGGTCACTATTCCTCCTTATTAGCCCCAGCATAAATGTTGCTGAAAGAGTGGAATGGATATGAGACCGTACCACGAGTGTTAACAGTTTGTGTCTTCCCAACATCTCAACACTGAAATTACGTATTTACCAATATTAAGAATCAGACATTTTTACATACAGTATGTTACTAACTTTGCTTTTCAGATGACAACATGTAGGGGTTACTGCAGCAGGTCTGTCATTCTAAGTTGTAAGAAGAAGCAAACATTGCTTTAGTGAAATGGTTGTAATGATTGGTTTACCCAAATTACCATAAAACATGTTATTGTCATTTTTGTAAGTTTTATTTTATTTATTTTAAGTTTTTACAATTTTTGTTTATTCATTTTGTTTTCATTTAATCATTTCATCTTTGTATATAAAATGTCAAATAACAGTGAAAAATGTGCATTGGAATTTCCCAGAACCCAAGATGAGATTTTCAGTTTACCAACAGTCCAAAACCCCAAAGATATTCAATTTACTATTACTGTAAGAAAAGAAGCAAATCCTCACATTTTAGAAGCTGGAACCAGAGAATATTTTGGCATTTTTGCTCGAAAATATTGGCATTTAATTTTCTGTCAATCGATTAATCAACTAATTGTTTTGAGTTTTTTTCTTGACTATCCAGAGTAACAGGGACACTATTTTTTGCTGATACATTTTTCTTATTATACTTTTTCAATCCTGTAACCAAACCTAACTGCATTCACCTCCATTGTATTAATGTTCAGGCAGAAATTCAAGACATAGATATCTAAAAATCTGGCCCTAACTATCTGCATGGCTAGACACCGCTAGAGTTCAGTGAGAAAATGTTTTTTTTTTGTATTTTCGGTGAACTGACTGTTTAACATCAGGACTAGGACACATGTAAAGCAGAGAGTATATCCTTCTCAGCTGTATCCCCTTCATCAGACCTACCACTGCATTCCTCCAGCTGTGTCATGTCTTTCATGTGTGATAGCAAGAAGGTTTTTAATGCCGCCACACAGGCTGGTATGCATCATATTCAGGCTCCTCAACCACATTCTCGTTAACATCGCATTCTGCAGTGAGTGTGCAGTCGTTATTGAGACGGCAAGCCTTCAGATGCTTTGGTTACGGTGGGGAGGAGGACCCACACATAATTATAGTGTAATGACAATGCTGTAATTGTTCTTTAGTTGTCTTTCTCTGATAATGTGTTCATAGTGTGTTTTTCTAGTGTAGGATCTAAACACAATATCCTTTCCATATCCATAATATCGGACATATACGGTAATACATGGTCTTGTTTTGCCATGGCTGGAGAACACTGTTATAAATGGTGTAACATGTAAACCAAGCAGAGAATGCACATTATAAGCATGAGATACTAGCTTAGAGTCTGGCCAGTGACCGTTTAATTGGATTCAAGGAAATCAAATCTTAAATTTTTTCTATCTGTAGTCCCCCAAATTAGTTATGGAGTTATTTTGGTGAACTATGCTGAATTTATTTTGGTTAAATTTAGGACATTTTAATTCAGTTAAGGTTAATTTGATTTTTATGGCATGGTTATCGTTAAGGGGGATTTCATGTGGCCTAATAAAGCCTTGTTTTTGTACTTGTTCTATGGATAGTTTCTTATGAAGATGCACATAAGTCTGGTCAATTTTTGCCTCAGTTCTTGCAAACAGTCACCTCACAGCAAAAAGGTACTGGGTTCAGGACAATTCTGTGTGGCGTTTGCATGTTTTGCATTTGCATGGGTTTGCTCCAGGTGCTCCATTTTCCTCCCACCACCAAAACATACAATGTTAGATGCATTCCTGTAAGTGCCCCTGGCCAAGGCACTGGCAAAACAACTGCCGTTGGTACCCGGGCGCTGCTAGCTGCATACTGCTCCTATGTATAGGATAGGTTAAATGCAGAGGATAAATCTAGTTTTAGTTGTATGTAAGAGCTGAGAAATGACAATAAAGGAATCTTAACTTATATTTACAACTGTCTACAATTTCCTCATTAAATGTTTCACATATCATATAAATCGTTGAATATTCTGAGCTGTTACTGTGATGAAAACTGATCCCTTTTACATCAGAGACAGCTGTTGCTTTGGTAAAGTCATGTTCCTAACACCGTCGTGCGAGGAACTGTCAGAGGTGTGCAGTTGATTAAAATTTTACCCAGGGGATTATTGAGTTGGTATACCAAGTGCTTATGAGGTCAAGTGAGCAACAGCTTAGCTCAATAATCTTTAATTCCCTCTCTGATGGGCTTTTCTTGGCACTTTTCTCTACACACGACAGAGCTCCTTATATTTTAATGTCACTTGAAATTACCATGAAAAGCTTCCCTTTGAAAACTATATTTGATTTTGAAATAATTAATTATGAAAAGTATTAAAATTGTCTAAACCTTGGTATAAACGTCAACAAGGTGTAACCAAATGCAGCAATCTTTTAAAATATGTTTTATAACAGATTCTCCACTTCACTCTGAGAGGCTCCACTCTGTGTTTTGTTGTCATCTTGTGACGGTGTGAACATTTTTAAAAAGGTACATTTGGCTGCTTAAGTTTACAGCCAGTGGCTCGGCCAGACAGCATCCACCACGTAGCCAGTCAGCTAGAACAGCAATACAGATGGCATGCCCGTCGGTTAGTTCTGCTTAATGTTGTTCTTCCAGGCTTGGGCAGTTGGAAAGTGTGGCTGGCTTTGACCTCCTTTACAGCTCTTCTAAAAGAGAGCGAGGGAGGAGGCAGGCAAGAGGGAAAATAAATGTCCTGCTGGGGAGGCCAGCCAACATTCCTACATCACTTCCTCCTCTAACATCTGGCAATGATCAGGGCAGGCAGAGAGAAAGAGAGGATGTTTCTCACTGGTTGGCTTAGTGTTCGTTTCCAGGCGTAGACAGAGAGGCATCACATTGCAAGACCGCCCAGTCAACCTCATTCCCCCTACCAGCAAAGCAGAATGAAGCAAGAGGGAGTGCTTTTTTGATTCAGTGTATCCCTATGTTTACACTTTGTCAGTGATTCTACTGTCTTCCTTTATTGCTTCATATGTTCTTTTCAGCTATTTATATCATGTTGCAATGAAATAAATTGTATGTGTTTGCCTGCTTCTGTGAGTATAAATGAAAAAAGGAGAAAAAAAAAGCTTTTCCTTCCTTCTCCTTTCTCAGGATGGCCTAGCTGTGTTGGGTCGTCAGCAGTCGATCAGGAGTGAGCTACCTGGACCAGAGGTGAGTAATAGAACTCCCCAATATGTAAAACAACTTACTTACATTTGTATTGTCTTGTCACTGAGATAAACCAAAATAATGGTCTTCAAATCTTAGGGCCACCTTGCAAGTTTTTTTCTTTTCTAAAAATACTATTATTTAATTGACTTTTACATATTGCAAGGTTGACTCTGATAATGGAACAACAATGGTGCTTAGAACTTAATTGGTTATGCAAAGCAAGTGTTCCTGCTATTATATTTTCAGAATATTCTAAACTCTTTCTGAATTTCTGTAGATGTGAGTTTGTTTAGATAATATACTTAGAGCAATTTTGATTGTCCCAATAGGTGTGTACCCGAGGCAGCAGCAGGTTGCAGAGATGAGTGTGACCTCGTGGTTCCTGGTGAGCAGTGGGGGGACTCGTCACCGCCTCCCCCGGGAAATGATCTTTGTTGGCCGGGATGACTGCGAGCTCATGCTACAGGTGAGAACACATTACACACCAATTTCTCCACTGACAGCAGTTTCAAGAAACCAGAACGGGCAAGGGGTGTTTGTTGTAATTTCACCCTCTCACTATCTTTCTGTAGCCATTGCTGTCTTTATTAAAGAAAAATGGCAATCTAACCAGAGAACATACAGAGCCTGGGACTCATGGGGTTTTTCTCAGTCATATAAATAACCTGCTGACCTCACAGCAGTCTGTTTCATAAGCTAAATGTTTACTGAGTATGACTGAGCACACTACAAATGAGCCTTCCATGCTCATGCTGTTGCTCTTACAGTAGCAGGACATGTGTATACAGTATGTTATCGTGTGTGTGTGTGTGTGTGTGTGTGTGTGTGTGTGTGTGTGTGTGTGTGTGTGTGTGTGTGTGTGTGTGTGTGTGTGTGTGTGTGTGTGTGTGTGTGTGTGTGTGTGTGTGTGTTCTGACTGAGTATCTGTGCAGCTGTGCACACATCAAGCCCATGTGTATGCTCATGTGTACCTCTGGTCACTGCACTATTAATAGAAAGTGGGGCAGATACCTCCTGAGTTAGATCTTATCTGAGTGAGTTGGTTGTAGTGGGTAAAAGGGGCATTCTCTGTTATGAGAAAATGATTACATGTTAAGAGACTGGTACCAGTGTCTGTCTGAGAGTCTGACTGTCAGGAAGAAGACTGATATGTATTTATTTTTGCTGTGTTGTTGCAAATTAGCCTCACTTTTCAGATTGGCCTTTCTATCTTATAAAATCACTGTGGCTAATAATACCACATTAAATTAGATTTATTTCTAAGTTTCTGCTTTCTGTACAGCACTTTGTACTTTTTAATTGTAGAATTATCGTTAGCTAAAATAAATCATCAATAAATCATGCTCTATGCCTTATGGGCTTTCTGGGTTGAAGAAGATGGAGCATAAATAGTAGAATAGATAATAATAGTAGAATAGCCTTTATTGTCATTGGATCATTAAAAATGTACAGCGTAATTCAGAGTGTTACTCCTGTAACGTGCTGCTAGTTAAACAAAACAAAAAATTCTCTCCACACATTCATTCATACATTCCACACGATAATAAATAAATATATAAAAGTTGTTAAAAACTGCATTGAGAAATTGACCATGAAGAATATTGGACACTGGTTAAAAACATGGGTTTTTGTCCGTTCAGAGTTCTGATAGCTGTGGGGAAAAAGCTGTGTTTGAGTCTGTTAGTCCGGGTTTTAAGTGATCTGTAGCGCTTCCAAGAGGGAAGCAAATCAAATAGGTGGTATCCTGGGTGAGTAAAGTCTTTGGTGATGGTTGAGGCTCTGCTGAGGTAATGAATGCTGGCAATGTCTTCCAGGGAAGGAAGAGGACAGATCATTATTTTTTGTGCTGTATTTATTCTGTAAAACAGAATTTATCCCATTTATTTTTAATCCAAGTGCACAGTATGGTGACCTTTTTTATTCAAAACTTTCATTTTCAATTTAGAATTTGGCTTCACCCTGCAAAGTAACTTTAAGCTGATCATCTGTGTAACAGTTTAGAAGCCTAAAATGGTCTGTGTGGTAGAACCTTGTTTTATTTATTTATTTTGATTTAAAACCTTATGTAGGGCTGCATATTTATCAGGCCAAATATATTCAAAACAAACAATTTCCTATAGTATTATTTAGTGGTTTTAGAGTCTGAATTTTATGAATAGACACAGAAAAACTATTAGGTAATAGGGTTTTATAATTTGATGTTCCTATGTTTCCGGTAAGGTTAAGTCTATTAATGATGTTGCTCACGCAGTCTGAAAGAGGACGACACAAATTTTACTTGAATTTTTGGAAATATACTGAAACACAACTTCTCTGCGCCCTATAAGGGTCACTAAGACATAAAACCTGCTGTTCTGGAGCTTTTGATTGTATCACACAATCTCCAGTTGTCATAGACTTGCAGAGGTGCTCGCATTTGCACTTTTTTGAGCAATTATAGGACTTCTTGTGTTCTCTATGGGGTCCTTTTTTAGAGTGAGTTAGTTTAGTTAACCAATGTCTCCAAGGTCAAAAATGAACTTTCTAATACTTTTTAATTTACGACGACATTTCACAGATATAGAGTTGACCTTTCAATTTGCTAATTGCTGAGTTTTTAGTTTTCCTGCTGGCCTAAATCCTCTCACAATCGTGTTCTTTGATGAGGAAACTTCAAGAGATAAGTAATAAGGGTCATTTACTGAAGCATGTGGAGTTGTAATTCAATTCAATTCAGAGTTATCTCGAGACACTTTACAGATAGAGTTGGTCTAGACCACACTCTATAATTTACAAAGCCCCAACAATTACAGTAATTCCCTCAAGAGCAAGCATTAGCAGTGGCTATTGCGACAGTGGCAAGGAAAAACTCCCTTTTAGGAAGAAACCTCGGCAGACCCAGACTCTTGGTAGGCGGTGTCTGACGGGGCCGGTTGGGGGTGTGATGGCGATAATAGTCGCATTAAAGATAGTGGAACAGTGACTTTGAAGGTAGTCGTTGTAGTTCATGTCACAGCAGGACGTTGCGGGATGAAACCTGGCGCTGCAGAGCATGGGTGGGTGTAGCGGACGCAGCAGGACGCGGCCGGGCGTTTGAATAGCTCTGCGAAGAAGAAACATAAGGACTCCGGGGAGTAAACTCCCCAGAGCTAGGTTAGTAACAAGCAGTTCTGGGACAGGATGCATATAAAAGGAAACGAATGAAAACATTGATGAGAGGCTGTACTGGCCTGCCTCCCTCTACTCACACTATATTATTGATTATATGATCAATAAATCTGATGACTACGAAGAGAAGCAGGTGGGCCGGGTTAGGCGGACGCTGCAACTCCTCACTCCTTAACTATAAGCTTTATCAAAGAGGAGAGTTTTCAGTTTATTCTTAAATGAGGTGATGGTGTCTGCCCCCCTAACCCAGACTGGGAGCTGATTCCACAGGAAAGGAGCCTGGTAGCTGAAGGCTCTTGCTCCCATTCTACTTTTGGAGACTCTAGGAACCACAAGTAACTCTGCATTCTGGGAGCACAGTGCTCTAGTGGGACAATAAGGTACTAAGAGCTGTTCTAGATAGGATGGTGCTTGACCATTTAGGGCTTTGTAGGTCAAGAGAAGGATTTTAAAGTCAATCCTGAATTTCACAGGAAGTCAATGCAGAGTAGCTAAAACAGGAGAAATATGATCTCTTTTCTTAGTTCTCGTCAGAACACGTGCTGCAGCATTCTGGATCAGCTGGAAAGTCTTAAGGGACTTATTTGAGCAACCTAACCGTAGGGAATTACAATAGTCCAGCCTGGAAGTAACGAATGCATGGACTAGTTTTTCAGCATCATTTTGAGACAGGATATTCCTAATTTTGGCAATGTTACAAAGATGAAAAAAGGCTGTTCTCGATGATTGTTTTAGATGGGCGTTAAAGGATATATCCTGATCAGAAATAACTCCTAGATTTCTGACAGTAGTGCTGGAGGCCAGGACAACACCATCCAGAGTAGCTATATCTTTAGATAATGAAGTTCGGAGGTGTTTAGGGCCCAGCACAATAACTTCAGTTTTGTTACAGTTTAACATCAGAAAATTATAGGTCATCCAGGATTTTATATCTTTAATACATGCTTGAAGTTTAGCTAACTGACTTGTTTCGTCTGGTTTGATTGATAAGTATAATTGGGTGTCGTCCGCATAGCAGTGATAGTTAATTGAGTGTTTCCTAATGATATTACCAAGAGGAAGCATATATAAGGAGAATAAAATTGGTCCAAGCACTGAGCCTTGTGGAACGCCATGTTTAACTTTCGCGTACTTAGAGGATTTATCATTAACATTAACAAATTGAGATCGATCAGAGAAATAAGACTTAAACCAGTTTAGTGCAATTCCTTTAATTCCGAATAAGGGTTATAATCTCTGTAACAGGATTGTATGGTCAATAGTCTCAAAAGCAGCACTAAGATCTAATAAAACAAGTATGGAGACAAGTCCTTTGTCTGCAGCAGTTAGAACGTCGTTAGTAATTTTCACCAGTGCCGTCTCTATGCTATGATTCTTTCTAAATCCTGATTGAAAGTCTTCAAATAAGCTGTTGCTATGGAGAAAATCACATAACTGATTAGCAACTACTTTCTCAAGGATCTTGGTGAGAAAGGGAAGGTTAGATATAGGTCTATAGTTTGCTAAGACCTCAGGATCGAGGGTGGGTTTTTTCAAAAGAGGTTTTATCACAGCTACTTTAAATGACTGCGGTACATGACCTGTTAATAGAGACATATTGATCATATCTAGTAGAGAGGTGTTAACCACGGGTAATGCTTCTTTGAGTAGCCTCGTTGGGATGGGGTCTAAGAGACAGGTAGATGGCTTTGCTGAAGATACCTTTACCATTAGTTGTTGAAGGTCTATAGGAAAAAAAACAGTCTAAGTATATGTCAGGTCTAGTCGTTCTTTCTAGCAGTCCTGCTTTGAAAGGTGAACCATTTGAGGGCAAAAGGTGATGAATTTTATCTCTAATTGTAATAATTTTATCATTAAAGAAGCTCATGAAGTCATCACTACTCAGAGCTAGAGGAATAGATGGCTCAGTAGAGCTGTGACTATCTGTCAGCCTGGCTACAGTGCTGAAAAGAAACCTTGGGTTGTTCTTGTTTTCTTCTATTAATGATGAGTAATAGTCTGATCTGGCATGTCTGAGGGCCGTCCTATAGGTTTTCAGACTGTCTTGCCAGTCCAAACAAGACTCTTCCATTTTGGTGGAGCGCCATTTACTTTTAAGTTTTCGCGAGTTTTGCTTTAATTTACGAGTTTGGGAGTTATACCAAGGTGCTAGTTTCCTTTGCTTCATCTTCTTCTTTTTGAGTGGAGCAACAGAGTCTAAAGTAGTCCGTAGGCAGGCCGTAACACCATCTACACAATTGTCGATTTGAGAGGGACTAAAGTTTACATAAAGGTCCTCTATTGTATTAAAACAAGGTAATGAGTTTAGTGCTGTTGGAATGTCTTCCATAAATTTAGCTATAGCACTGTCAGATAGGCATCTAGTATAGTAGCTTTTATCTAATTTCGTATAATTGGGTATTAAGAATTCGAAAGTAATTAAGAAGTGGTCTGATAATAAAGGATTTGGCGGGAATACAATACATCTTCAATTTTGATACCATATGCCAGCACGAGGTCGAGGGTGTGGTTAAAACAGTGCGTGGCCTCATGCACACTCTGACTGAAGCCAATAGAATCTAGTAGTGAGTTGAAAGCAGTAGTAAGGCTATTGTCTGATTTAAGGACTACACATGATAAAAACTCTGAGAATTCAGATAAAAATTCAGAATACGGACCTGGAGGTCGGTAGACAACAACAAATATAATTGGCTGTACTGATTTCCGTGTTGGATGTTGAAGATTAAGAACAAGGCTTTCAAAAGAGTTATAATTTAGTTTAGGTTTAGGATTAATTAACAGGCTTGAATCAAATATGGCTGCAACTCCCCCTCCTCGGCCTGAGCCTCTAGGAATTTGAGTATTAATATGACTGGGAGGAGTCGCTTCATTTAGACTAATATATTCTTCATAGCCCAGCCAGGTTTCAGTAAGACAGAATAGATCAATTTGATTATCAGATATCAATTCATTTATTAGTACTGTTTTAGAAGACAGAGATCTGATATTTAGTAATCCACATCTAATTTTCCTATCCTTTTCTATCATTGCAGTGGTAGTTTTAATTCCAATTAGGTTGTTAAGTATTGCCCCTCTTGGTTACCTTTGATTTAACTGATCTTAGTCGAGGAACAGACACCGTCTCATTTTCTTTTGGGACAGGCTGTGGCTGGCGTGAACTGGATGCTAAATTGACTATGTTTGCAGTCAACTTCTTATTACTTAGGGGCTTCACCACTTTGTATGGTCTGTTGTTGATTATAATTGGAATAGTACTAGTACTACATGTTACTGGAATAATACTAGTACTACATGTTATCCTGCAGAAAACATTTTCAGATTCATCCACTTGTATAGTGCTATCAGGATCAATACCTGGGGGACATGAATCTGTGATATTTTCAACAGAATGTCAATACTTGCCTTTCAGTGTGGTCGTTATGTTGTCAGATAGCAGCCTGGCTCCGTGTCGGTTTGGGTGGAGACCATCATGCTTCAGGAGGTTGGGCATTTCCCAGAACAAGTTGAAGTTGTCAACATAGGGAATGATCAGGGAAGTGCAGAGTGGTTCCAGCCAGGTGTGGAGCCAGAACAGTCTGGACCATCTCTCCGCACCCTTCCTGTAGGTAGGTAGAGGCCCAGAGATGACAATCCGTTTACCTGTGCCCATCAGGGTGGAGAGGAGAATGGTGAAGTCTTTCTGGAGTGCTATCGACCGTCTCTCTCTGATGTTGTTTGTGCCCACATGCACGATGATGTTGTCGACCTTGGCGTGGCGGGCGAGGATGCCGGGAAGTTTGTGCTGGATGTCACGGACCTTGGCACCGGGGAAGCAGTAGACCTTGGAGGGACCGCTAGGTAAAGGGGGAATGTGGAGGTCCCTTACCATGGAGCTTCCGATGACCAGCGTGGAGGTTGATGAGTTGTAAGAGATCTGTTTTTTTTCAATTCTTCAAATACTTCCTCTAATATGTCTCCAATGACCTGAGGGTCTACTGCTCCTGTATCTGTGTGTGTTCTGGTATTCATACCCTTGTGATGTATTTGGAATGATAGAAAGATAAGAGAAATTTCTTTTGGTTTTGTATATAAATATTTGTGTGTGCCACTTTGTGTAGCTGCTTACAGTTGTCCCCCATGTGACTGCTTTAATGAGCGAAGGCCTCATCACATGGCGAAAGGTTAAGGGCTGCTTGTGTCATGCACCAAATAAAACACACACACACACACACACACACACACACACACACACACACACACACACACACACACACACACACACACACACACACACACACTCCCAAACAGAATATTAAACTTCAAATGATTGTATGTCAGAGAATTATTACACTGTTACTGATACTTATTGAGATATTGAAAAAGGAAAGGAGTGTAATATCTACAGAAACACAGTCTGCATAATGCCAGTCTGAATCTTATAAATAGTCAGTGAGGCTATTACAGTTTTTGCCGATTGCTTTCACACTGAAATCAAAAGTATTACACAATTATCAAAACCTTACACTAAAGAACCAAAACATTGGCCTAGATGTGCACCACTATCAGCACAATGCCAGCCTCACACTGTTTGCAAAACAATAAACACAGTGATTTGCAAAACACTAAACACACTTGTATGCATTAGACACAGAAGTATATCATGATGTCACTTCCTTGCACTTCCAAAGCACTCAAATTATCACACCTATGAGCCAACCTGTGAAACAGCCATCAGGTGCGCAGCCACATGATTGCTTAATTGTAGACACACCGTTCAGGTTTAAGAACACAAAAAATGCAGCAGGTAAGTTTAGTATTTTCTGTACTGTATTTTTATTTTATTTTTGCTGTAATTGTAACCTGTACTGGATACAGTATTTTATGTTTTTCTGTTGTTTGCTGCGCTAACAGTGTTATGCACTCTACTGTAGTACTGTAGCATGAAAACTGGGACATGTTTTGTTGTGATTCTCCATGTTGACTGATTTGGGTATGGAGAGAAATTTATATATGAGGAAATTATATTTTCCTCAGTCTGTAGCATTGGTGTAGTGTTTGGTGAACTTATTGTACAGTATATTTGCACTTCCTCTGTGTACTTCATTTACAGTACTCTAATCACTGAGAAGTATAATTGCTAAAAGTGTTTTAGGTTAGCAACAGCAGTGTGTAACTGGTTCAAACAGAATTAAGTCATATGGAATGTGTGGTAACAAAATATGTTTTTTATAGTGTTTCATTTTGCAAAGGGTCTGATTTGTCTCGTAGCTCAACTCATCTGCAGTGTGTGTTTGTTTTCTTGTTTGCCTTTCTCTTTCACTCTCTTTACAAGATCAATATGTGTTAACTCCTTAAAGCTTTTTGGGGAATTCTTCTGTATCTGCTCATTTTGAACACTTCATTTTCACTTCAGATTTATTTAATTTGCTGACACTCACTCATGTTGAGCTACTCCACATCTGTATTCTAAGTTGCCTTTGCACAAATTTAGTTGGTCAGCACTGCAGCATACAGCATGAATCTGCTCTATCCTGCAGTGTGAGGTACAACAAGCCGCTCAGTTCGTTTCTATCCTGTTTGATCTAGCCTAATCGCACTAACGTAATCTGTTTGATGGTTGGAGTTGCTTGCCTTGGCCAACACTTTTGCCATTTTCTTGAATTTTTATTTCAGCATGAGGGTGCAATCCGGTTGTCTGCAATTAGATTATAGGGAAGATTCATATATGACTTTATATGAGATCCAGCTCCCAGAATCATGTCATTGACTTCAGCACAATAATGTCATTCTTGCCTAAATTTCACTGTGCAAATATACTTACATTCTGGTTTTGATCTTATTTATTTTCACTCCCATGTTGTTAAAAGTGTGTGATTCAGGAATGAGACAAAGTGGCTTAGCACAGTTAATGGATTGGTTAGATGGACTTGTGTTAATACATAGTCACACATCAATCAGATATTATTACTGTATTTGGCCACCACTGGAAAAAATGAAAGCTGAAATTTTAAATGCAGTCATTCCAAATAATGAGCTTATCACTGAGAAATGTATCTTACACTGAAACATCAGGAAAGCAGCTGCAAACACAGCACACACAGCAGAAATCACCTAAATTAAATAGGATCTGCTTAATGGCAATATAAAAGCAAATAGTTCCAGGACAAGGTGTCACTTTGTTTCTTGTATTGTATTCAAGCGCCTTGTCTGAAGGGCGTTCTAACAGACATTTTGAGACTGCAGCAATTTGCTCATCAGTCAATTTCAATGCATAGCCTAAATCTAGATATGTTTTGGAATATGTGACATTGTTACATGAGAGGGATATTTGCCAAATTCCACAATACATTTCTGTCTGAGGCTAACATCATCTTTTTTTCACCATACAGAAGGTTGCAGTGTTTGTACTGGAAACTATTTATGCTCAAAACAGCTGATAGGCTCATTTCTGAACAATGCAGCAAAATCAATACCTTCACCTCCAGTCCTTCATTGCTCCCCTGTTCTCCTTTTTTGTGTGTGTGTGTGTGTGTGTGTGTGTGTGTGTGTGTGCAGTTGTGAAGGTGTACGTGTGTCTAGTGTTAGAGACATTGAAATTCCTGCTGATAAGGCTTCAAGTTGATATCATTGTAGATATCATACATAGTAACATTGAGGCTCACTATCAGAAATACATTCTTGACATTGGATGCTCATAGCACATAGCACAGTCTGCTCCAGGCACACTCAGCCCCCCAATGTTTTGTGTAAGAAACCGTTGCTATTCTGCAGTTATAGCACAGGTGCCCACATAAGCATTATGAAGACATTTTGAAGAAGAGCATCACAGAGGAAAAGTTACCACTGGGTTAATCCTTCATGTTTGTGTATGTTTTTGTTTGAAGTCCCGCAGCGTGGATAAACAGCATGCAGTCATCAACTACGAGGCTGGGACAGACGAACACAAGGTCAAGGACCTGGGCAGCCTGAATGGGGTGAGTACGCAAGTAGAAAAATGCAAAACAGAGAGAGGTTAGGACAAAGATAAAATGACAAGAAAGAACACATTGGGAGAGATAAGAGAATGAGTTCAACCAGCTGAAGGAGAAGTAAAGGGCTTTAGAGGGAGATGGATAGGGATTGCAAAGATAGAGAGAAATCAAGAGATAAAGATAGAGAAGAAAAACAAGTAGGAGTCCTGAAGGGTCAGAGGTTAACTTGTTTTCTGGCAGTCAATAGAACTTTCTATTTTACCGTTGCTAATCAATGTCCCTGTCAATGAGGATTTGTATCAGGGCTGAGGTCAATAGGAATCTAATCCTAATTATGCAAATCACAACTTTAGGGCACAGTCTTTGATCCAAATATAAATAAAGGGCAACTAAAATAAATCAGTGTTAGAAGTCAGTGTGTAGAGGTCTCTGTTGGATGTAAAAGGTATTATTGAAATTATTGACTGAAGCTGATGTAGATTAAGCTGGCTGGGGAATAAAGGATATACCAAAACGTACACTATACATTTCATTGCTGTACATAACATAAAACATAATAAAAACACAAATTAACTTTGTATTTAGATACACTTCATTTCTCTCTCTGATATTCTAGCTCAGAAAACCCTGTTTACAGTTGCCACATGCCGTTAGTCATGTGTAGTGATTAGCACTCAGTCATAGCCCACCAGATTGGACACATATGCAGAACCTCCCTGACATCCTCTCCAGCTCTCAGACAGGAAGCCAGAGTCAGAGCCACTTCCTGCTGTGTCATTAACCACCAGCTTCTTTGGCTGGATTCAGAGGAAGTTTTCTCTCCTGCTGAGTCAGTGGATATATACAGATTTGCCACAATGGTGAGTAAAAAGCTGTGTTTGGACAGTGTCACCATTTACTGTCTTACTGGTGGTGTTTCATTGCTGGTTTGTAAAGCTGTCATGAACTAATCTCACTAGAGAGAAGACTGGAATGTTTTATTGCAACAGCAGTGCAAGTATGATAGAATTTCATTTGCAGTTCAGTGAAACCTGATCTATCTCAGAGAGGGTGAAATGGGAGAAAGGAAGAGATGGGAAAGAAAACAGCAAGGGAAAGATGCGCATTGTCATGCCTAGGCCTTTAGTGCAGACTTCTTTCAAGACATTCCAGGAGCAGCGTCAGGCATATTAGGACCTTACAGTAATATTAAACTCACATGTGGTCCCATGTGTCTGGCAGCAAGAGTTTCTTTTACTGTTACAGCTTCAAAAACCCTGAAACCAGAACAAAAATATCTGACTAACATTTAAGCAAGAGTTGATATTTATTTTTTTCAAGCAAAAATGCCCACTTTGTCCAACTTCTCAATTGTAAGTATTTGCTGTTTTTTTTGTCATATATATGAGTATACTGGTTATCTTTGGGGTCTGGACTTGACAAAAAAAAAAAACATGTTAAAATGTTGCTGTGGAAAACTGTTGAAACTATTATTGGCATTTGTTTTCGTATTTTCTATGTAATAGACAAAACAATTAAATTAGAAAATAATTAGCAGATTAATCGATGATGAATATAATTGTTATGTTCAACCCTAATTTCCACTTGGACGCACAGACACTGCCATGCGTGACACAACTGTAAACCAGCTTAAGCAGATGCCTGTTTGTGGTGATATCTTCTTTATTATTACATTTAATTTAAATCTTGGTTTCTGTATTGCCTTTTCCTTCCCCCTGCAGACCTTTGTAAATGATGTCCGCATCCAGGAGCAGATGTACATCACTCTGAAGTTGGAGGACAAGCTGAGGTTTGGATATGATATCCTTTCATTTTTCTGATCTTTTAATTATTATATAAATTATTACCAACATGCCAAATGTTTTACTGTAATATTTGAAGATAGTAGAATTTACAGTAAATGGTTTCATGCATCTGTGTATGAAGTATATGTATGTATGTATGTGTGTGTGTGTGTGTGTGTGTGTGTGTGTGTGTGTGTGTGTGTGTGTGTGTGTGCGCGCGCATATATCATAATGTGCTATTGTGAACAGTATTTCCTTAACCTGTCCGTCTCACATACCAACCTGTTCACGGTGGTGAGAGGAGAGCTAACTGTGCCTGAGGAGGCCCTAAAGGTAGGATCACACACACACGCTGTGCCCTAACAAACACTGTCAAGTATCATTGTTCACCATGATACACAGTTGTATTATACTACTTAAATCACAAAGTATTTTTTCTTTTCTTTACCTCCCTTAAGCATGAAAAGTTCACCAGTGGCCTCCAGCTCAGCAAGAAACCGTCCAACAGTGAAACCACTACCACCAAAACCGCAAGCAAGTCCCCCTCTAAGACCCCAACAAAGACTCTGAAGTCGCCCAGTGGCAGCACCGCAAGGCCAGCAGAGAGTAGAGCAACAGATGGGGTCACTTCCTCCGAAGAGCCACCAGCTAAACCTGTGGACACTCACAAAGCAGAGGAGAGGATAGGAGGTGAGAGACAGATCGTAGAGGAAATTGAGACAACATAAGACATTAAAGCCGTCTTAGAAATTGTATTTTGTTTTATATTTTTTAATTAAGGAAATTTGCTGTGTTGATTTGGTCTACTCTTTACACTCTTTCCTCAAAATTCAGATTAGTATATGGATACAATTCATGGGCCACATTTGTTAACACACAACATTACAATTTACATCACATATGTTCTTTTAAGCTGTGTTTAAGCAGGGTTGGTGGGTGTGTTTGATGATGATGATGTGTTTTTGGCTCATATGGATGAAAGACACCAAATCCCAGAATGCACTTGCTTTGCTGCTGTATGAGGCCACTCCCAAGCCACGCCTGCCCTTTACAGACAGACAGTGAGACGATCAACTCAACAAGTGTGTTTTATTGTCATTTCAACCATATGCACGAAAAAACGTTTCACTGTGGCTCAAGTGGTGTTACACATTTAAAACATGCTTTTTTTGGCCACAGCTGATACATTATCCGGACTTCTTTCTGCGGATTGATTGATAGCTCCAGAGTGAACAGAACTGTGTCCATGGCAACGCTCTGCTATGCATGGCAACGGTGTGTTACCCTTAGCAGCGGTCTGTTGTCAAGAAATAACAGACCGCATTCTACATTAGAATTCAACCAAGCCATGTAATAAAAGAAGGCTAACTCATAGTTACTAGCATTAGCTCTTGGTGGGCTGTGGTATAAACATCGATTATAAACACAGCCGTACATTTGCGTGGGATGTAGCTAGAATTGTCGGCATTTTACAGTCACAAACTCCACCAGCAGTTAGCAGTTAGTTGGATACAAATCACCCCATTTCTGCAACAGGCAGTCCGGGGTAACCCAGCCCACCTCCACTAGTAGTCCTACCCGGGGACAGCAGGCTGGATTGTCCACAGCAGTATTTCCACAACAACAAAAACACAGCACAGCCGTCTCTGAACTTGCGTTGGGAGTTTTGTTGAAGTTGGATGTAGTCCAGTTTGTTTAATGAGCGGACACTTGCAAGCACGATTGGTGAACAGATGGCTGGCTAGCGTTAGCTTTCCACCGGCACACTCGTTCAACGCTCCCCACTGATGAGGTCACTTTACCGGCCACAGGAATCGAGCACCACCGCTGGTCTCCGTGCAGGCAAAGCTTGCGTAGTATGTCGAGTATTGCGTCCGTAATAAAGTGTCCTGCATATTCGCCGATGTGTTCCAATGTATCCCGGTGGTACACGTGTGTGGCAGTTTGAATGCACATAATTGCTGTTCTAAAATTTCCAAGACTGTATGGCTGCAGCCTGGAGCGTCCCATATCATGCCGTCCCGTCTACTTTTCAAAATAAAAGCTCGCGTCCCAAAATTTCCGTCGGGATGAACAGTTTCTGCTCCTGCTGAGAAGCTAAGCGAGGATTCAAGATGGCTAACACTCGTTTTTTCCTTGGCAATCTCCGGAAAAAGCTGACAGTCCAACCCCCTTTGGGCTATGCGGAAGTGGCTCCTAATACACAATGAATACAGGCTGTAGTCTTTTGCCTCTGGGCAGATGACCTCAAAATCGCTCAAAAATCGTCATCTGAGTTTTTTTTCCAGACCCTCAATACAGAGATCTCCCCTCTCAGGGGGACATGAGGGAGGGAAGCATGGTCATTAAAAAATACTACCGGGGTTCTACTGATACAAAGCTTAATGCTAATTGGTGAAGTTTCCCTTTAAGTGTGGTGGTTTTTTTTATCTCAGGCCAGTAGGGGGTGGACATGGTCAACAGGGAAAGGGCTTTGACCACCACCAACATGCAGTCACACTGTTTCAACTTATGGGCGGTTTAGGTCTAAGGATGTCCCTTTTAATTGACATCACTGACCAGGATGGGGTGCTAGCCCGGGTCCTGGTTAAGCTTCAGATGTTGAAACAAGGCCACATGGGGCTTGTGTTATTGCACAGATTAACAGTAACAGGGTCAGAGTGCCTGCATAATGCAAACCCATATGCCAGCGGCACTACTTTTCTTAACATGCAGTAGCATTCACAGACATGCACATTTGCACATTTGGAAAACAAGCATGCACATACGGTGTTGCATGTCTCTCCATCTGCTGCTTATGTTTTTAATGACACCCTCTCTGTGGTTCTGTGGATGTAATCCTGCAGTGTTGCTACTGTAATACCAGGCCTCACCCAGACATTATACCTCATAGTGAGTATACATTCATTAGCTTTTATATAGAAGGCCTCTTTTTAACTGCATGCAATTTGGCACACAGCATCCATAATTACCTGCATATAGTATACTGTGAATAAACAACAAGTTAAAATAGCTCAGGATATGTGGTACCTAAAGGAAATTAAGGTAAATGAAAAGGATCAAGCAGGAAGAAGTCAACACATGAGAAGACTTCCTAAGCCGCAACATCACTGATTCAAATCCGGGTGGAGACCATTGTTGCATGTCTTTCCCTTCTCTCTCTCAACTATGTTTCCTGTCTCTTCTCTACTGTGCTGTCCAAAAAAAGAAAGAAAGAAAGAAAGAATTTACTGCAGGATGTTCGTCCCATGTCAGCTTTCATTCTAATGGGGGCAGAGAAGCAAACAGAAAGTCCCTCTTTCATTTGAACTGTGTGTTTGAGAGATAGAGAGAGAGAGAGAGAGAGAGAGAGAGAGAGAGAGAGAGAGAGAGAGAGAGCATGTCTGTGTGTCCATCCTGCTGGCTAAAGTTCTGAAAATAGGTCACTGGTGCAAGACCCAACTAGAGGGGAATTAATGCACCAACACACACATATACACAGAGCAGCTGGGTTCACTTTGTGTCATCTTGATACAATAAACAGCCTTATGTCGACAGGACCAGAGTATGTGAAATACATAATAAACAGTTTAAACTTGACAGGCTTCAGTTAAAGCTACATTAAAATGTGCACAGGCTGTGTTAAAACATGTCTGCATCTGTGCATCTGTTTCAGGGGATGTTACAGCTCTGCCTCGTGGGACCCCCCTGTACGGTCAGCCGTCTTGGTGGGGGGATGGGGATGCAGATGATGAGAACTCCTTCAAACAGGAAACCAAGTCATCCAGCAAAAAACATGACAGCTCCATTTCAGGTAGGAGGTATTCGTATTTGTACCTTCTAACTACCATCATCACTATAATTTAAACATGCATCAAAAAAATGATGATACATCAGGGTTGTAAATGAAAGAAAGCTGGTTGATTGTCAAATGCATCTGTATCTGTCACATTTGACATTTTTTTAATAGTTTGTAAAAATGCTTTAACAGGACAAGAAGAGTTTGCACAGCACATAAAGTAGAAAGTTAATTGTTGTAAAGAGTTAAACGTTGTAAAAAAGATAATTATAAAGTTCATATATGAACCACAAAATGCAGATTTCATACAAAATGTGATGTAATACTGAAGTGTTTAATGTTATTGTAGCTATGTATGGTGTGATGAATCAGTAAACTTCATCACACCATATTTGCTGTAGTTTGTGTGGAAAGTTCCAAATTCCATTTCACGTCTTTTCAACAAAAAATATTTGTTTTACTTTGCGGTAGGAATATATTAATGTATGCTATAAACAGTATGCTATTGATAGCCCACAGATGAAATGAAGAAGAAGTGAAACAGTAGCTTGAGCTTAATGCCCTCTAGCTCAGTTTATTTGCTGTGTTGAAAGTGTAATGGCCAGCCAGACTGTGTTTGTGTGTGTAACAATGCATCAACAACTGCACACAAAGGCTTTTTCAGAGCCTGTATGTATGTCTGTTTGCCTACAATATATGCGTGTATAGTGACCGTTGGACTCTGGGGGATCCTGTTAACTGGTGCTGTATAGTCAGAGAAACAGGATTAGAGGCTATGCCAATAGTAAAACAACTCAGCGATACAAAATCAGTCTGTGCCAGTCTGGTCAGTGTGGACCAGTGCAGTCAGAAGGAGTGGGGGGAGGTTAATCATACACAAACATTGGTCCAGACTGAAGCGTCCTTAAATCTCTCGCCACATCTGGATGGATAGTCTGGGAGCGGCTTTGCCAGCCTGAAAAGGAATACTTTGTTTTTCAGCTCTTTTAACAATCAGTTAGAAATAATTTCTGTGTTAAACCATGCAGATTTTGCTGTGGATTTGGCAAAATATTTTGTTGTTAGAATGAGATTAGAAAACACTGTCATTTTGGAGTAAATCTGTGCAAGGGTGGCAGGGTGATTTGAAACCCAATAGCTTTCCAAAAAATTAGGCGAATGGGATTGGCTACTTCAGTCATGGAAATGGGTGAGTGGAAGACATTTTGCCCTCTTGGAGCATTGCATTTTTTGAAGTGCTGAATGAATGTTTTGATGTTGGATTTGTTGTGTGAAGCAGCATACATAGCTAATATATATGTAAATGACTTATTGTCTATCACTGTAGCCATATCATGTTTCTCTTAATATTGTGAAACTTGGCACACAGCTTTGTTTACTTAGCACTTCTTCCATAACTATTTCTGAAATACACCACATTGTATGTATGGATCTCAGCCTCAAAAGCAGATCTAATCATACATACATACATATCTTTAAAAAAAAGTGTGAGCACGACCTCTTTATCTGCTTTAACAAACTGTTAACATCAGATATACAGTAGCAGGGGAGTGGAAGTGAAAGAGAGATGTGGGGAAGGAAGCAATTTAGTTTGAGAGTGTTTTTTGTTGCATACATGTGAATGTCAGTTAAGGGTTTGTCCTTTTCTCCTTCCCAGTGAATAGGCTGTGTTGTCAGAGCCCCCTACCCCCTTCCTTCTGTATTGTCACTCAAGCTGATTGAGTTACGCCATTGCACAAGCTCCCCCATTCCTCCCAACACACACAAACACACTCATGCACACAGCATTCAAACAGACCTCTCTCTAACCACTCTGATTCTCCGGTAAGTATTACTCTCAAATCCACTACTTACTTCAGCTAATAGCAGCTGGTTAAGGGTTGACTATTTGAATCAATTACATGTGGCTCTTTTAAGAAGTATTTGCTCAGTTAACTCTCTGTAGCTCTTACATTAGTTGTTCATTAGAATGTAAAATGAAAAGTCAGAAGCATTGCAGGTTATAAACAGTTTTGCCACTGTTATTTAAAGTCTGTCAAACAGGAGATGCCTTTTGTTAGTGTGTTGATTGGCCATATATTCCAGGGTCAGTAATCTGTAATGCTGAATCTTTTGTCATCTTTATCTATTTATATAATAGTCTTTAATGAAAAACATAACGCTGATTCTTTAAAGCCTAGGTCTTGCATTTTTATTATATGCCAACAAATCAGAAATCCTGCAGCACAGTCAGCATTTGTTTATACTGTATGGTCTTTACATGAATGGCATTAAACTCTTTCATGAAATGCTTAACTTCACAGAAATTCAAGCCATGTGATTTATGGTGACATCAGTGGAAGCTCTGATAGTGTTCACACTTATTGTCACGTTTTACATGTGTGAGATACAGGAAGTTTAGCTAGTTCTTCCTAATTTCAAGAAAGGAGCAAATGGAGATACAGTACTTAATACTGTCTGCTTTTTGTTTATTTTGAACTTGACAGTCTTGTTTGCATGGTACTTCATTATCAGTTAGGTCATTGGATCTCACGCATCATTCAACATATTTGATCTCAAGATCCTAATATATGCATTTACTTTAAATCCATGTTGTAAATCTTCTTAAACTTGCAGAGCAGCTTAAGAGTCCAAAGAATTTTTTTAGTGCTTCAGTTTAGTTGATAACACTGAAGTGGAAAATAAGCCTTTTCATTAAGATATTCTGTTTGTGGGAAGATCCCACTTCGTCACTTCCTTAAACATATCATATCATAACACATGTGTTAAATATGATAACACATCATATTTATAGAATATATTATTTATGAGAAATTCACTCACTTTGTTTATTGATATTGTATTCTGCAAAGTACATTTCTGCTTCTTGTTTCTTTTGCCAATTGCCATATGTTCCTACATTTGCTAACCAACATGAAGCAGATGGCCCCTCTAATTTCTGAAAGTATCATTTATCATATTGAGATCCAGCAGAGGCTCTGTTTGTTAATATGAACAGATGAGAAAACAAGTGCTCCATATTGTGAGTCCCCCAAAGAGCTGCACTAGCAATTCTTATCCTGAGTGACTTATATGACTTGTGTGTGTTTGTGTGTATGTCTATATGAGGGACAGACAGAGACAGAACACGTGTGCATGTCTTTATAGTAGTTTATAGGGCTGCATCCTCGATTCCTCCCCCAGAAGGAGACAATAATTCTGATAAATGGTGAGACACACTTGCTGAATAGGGGACTATGATTGAATTTGTCCATTGTTGGCCTAGCTTGACCTTTCTCTTTTGACTTTTGATAATGAATCCTATTATTCATCTCTCACTGTGACATTGAAGCATCGTATGTTATGTTATTAAAGTACTAAATGCTAAATATTTAGATAGAAGCTATGACAGATTGTAACTGCATCCCCTCCTGTACAATATCAGTCAATGACAACTTTTAAGTTTAGAGACAACACCTCGTATACCATTTTTTGTTTTGAAATTATACTGTTTTGTTACCATAGTGATACAGATATGTTTTGTATAACCTGTTTCAACTCAGAAAGAATGATTGAAAGACTGATCTGAGCATCACGTTTATAAAAAATGTTGCTCATTTAAATCATTAACCTCAGTAACATCTTGTGCTCATGTGCTTTTCAACCTCAGACAGCAAAGAGGCACGTCGAGGGGAGAAAGCTAAAGAGGACGGCCTTCATGCGGCCACCGCCCATGATTCCAGTTACTTTGAGATGCCTACCAAGGAGGGTCACATCAGCAATAACGGCATCCATGAGATTCCCACCAAGGACACAGAGGGCACCACCACTCACACCAATGCAGGTGAAGTATACATTTCATTTAGTCTGATATATGGTAAATAAAAGTGATCTCTTTGAGAGTCTGAAGGGGATGTAAGGTTATAATGTTTGTGTTAACAGTTAAGAACTACAGATAGTAAACCACTACTACATTAATTTGGGACATTGGTACAATTTGTATATTCACAGTATAATTATTGTGCACATTTGAGTCCTATCAAGTTGGCCTTTGTGAGAAATGTGTTATAATCCTTTATGGCACAACTTTACAACAGAAAACAGGAAGTGGCCACTGTTTGTCTAGCATAAACCGAGTAGCAATCATTCTGCAGCAGAAGTGATTATTTGGATAAAAATCCATTAAATGTATATTTCCATAATTAGATTATACCAAGTAGTCAGAGTCATACATCTTTTTTTTTTAAAGTGATTCACCCAGAATCACTATATTTAGTAATATTTCCTGACTGACACTGACTGACAGTAGCAAAACTGCAATGCCTGCTCCACAGTTCAAGGTCACGCCTCCTTCACCATAGAGTTTGACAACACTTCTCCGGGGAAAGTCACAATTAAAGACCATGTGTCAAAGTTCACACCCGACCACCACAGATCTCGCTCCAAAAAGAGTGGAGCAGGAAGTGGAGGGGCAGGAGGGAGGGACTTGAGCACTCTGCAAGCCGCTATGATGGCATCAGAGAGCAAAGTGGCTGATTGGCTGGCCCAGAACGACCCCACTCTTGTGCGCAGTGAGTCAACGGAGGACGACAGCAAGAGCATCAAGAGCGATGTGCCAGTTCATCTCAAAAGGCTAAAAGGTGAAGGTTGTATTCTGTTAATATTTCTGTGTGTGTGGATTGTATAAATGTTTTGTTGTACTGTTTGTTTTCTGGTTCTCTACTTCTTCCTTGTAGTTTGTTCTTCCCTCCGTTCTCTCACGAAAGATTCTTATTTACACTGTCTCAATTTTCTATTTGTCTCTTCCTACAGTATACTATGTGGAGACTGGGTTATTCTTTGTTTTGAGCAGCTAAGCCAGGGGATTAGCAGCTAGCAGACATTAAAACCCCTATCTACTTCTTTGATATCCAATGACAAGGCATGAGTAGCATAGTACGCCCCCCCCCCATTGAATTTCACTTTTTCACCATTTACTGACATAAAGTATAATCCAGTGAGGAGCACATACTCTACTCATATACTACTTTAGGGCATGCCTGACTACAAGAGCTTTAAATGTGGCTTTTGGTTGGAATTTTTCTTTTGCATTGTCAGTAGGGCTGGGTACCGATTTCAATACTTTTTAGGCACCGACCGAATTGCCTCTTTACTATCGAGTATCAAAAAATGCCTCGTCCTTTAATAACCAATTTCAATACCGTAGAAGTAAATCTCATCAGCGTCGGTGAGCCAATAAGCATGCAGCATGCTTCTACCAAGATCTAATATTGCTGGTGATTGACTGTCTAATGTTACATGTCGTAGAGACACGCAGGAAAAACTCTACGTTATACACAGAGATGGGGCTCACTTAGTAGGAGCTGAAAAATAAATAAAAAGATTTGTGCCGTAATGTTGTATTTATATAAAAAAGTATCGTTCAGGAACCGGTATCAAAGTCACGGTATTGGTATCGGTACTGGAATCGAACATTTTTGAACGCAGCTCTAATTGTCAGTATGAACATCTAAATCTTCACTGTTGTGGGCTTGTTGCTATGGGTAGCCTTTGGGTAAGGTTTGAGATTACTATGGCTGTAAATTGCATGCTTCTCTGCTATTTTTTGTTCCTTTACCTGCAAGCAGCCAACTGCTGAGTAGGCTCCTGCTGCCAGGGGGTTATGCGAGAAGGGCCGAGGCTATGCCAGGCTTTGTGTGTTAAGAGAGGATGCTACGCTAAGCTAGGGTAGACTACATGCTGGTCGTGAGTTAATTAAATTTATGCCAATTTATGATGTTGTTGACATGTGTGGGGGAAGGATCAGCAGACAGGAGCTGATGAAAATGGAAATCTGTGATGCAGGAGTGGAAGGCAGGGAAGCTAATTCATTAGATGGAGTTAGTACTACATGCATGTCAACTGGCTGACAGAATGGCTCACCTGATGGATGATTATGTTGCTAACTGACTTACTGTCTGACTGGCTTTGGGACTGCTAGACACTGTAGTTTTGCAAATTTAAGCTATGGCCGATTGATACTTGATGTGCTGGCCCTTGATATTTCAGTACCTGAAGAAAGAGAGGGGAATCAGACAAGAGCAAGGAATGGGCTGTGGTTGTGACATGAGTTAATGGAGGAATGCCAAGAATAACTGTAGAACACAGATAGGGATCTTGGTGGAGTGAGAAGGAGAAGAGAGAGGGAGAGGACAAAGAGGGATGAATAGATGGCAGGTGGACAGCTGGATAGAAAACTGTCTATTGATGCCGACTGTGGATGTGTGATGTACAGTGAGAAGATGGTATGAGAGGGTGTGGAAGGCGGGAGAACCACACTGTTATGCTGAGAGCAGCATTTGCAGCAATAACAGCAAAAGTGATTGGACAGGAAGGAGAGAGGGAGAGAGGCTTGTTGCCTGGACTGCAGTGAAAGCGGAAAGGGAGGCAGCGGCAACGGAGAAGAGAACAGTTTTTGGTAGATAGTTGTTATAGTAACAGTGATGCAAATGATGGCAGGGAAAGAGACAATACAGAAATACATTTACAAATAGCAAAAACTAGCAGTGAACATCTCTTTGTGTGTGTGTGTGTGTGTGTGTGTGTGTGTGTGTGTGTGTGTGTGTGTGTGTGTGTGTGTGTGTGTGTGTGTGTGTGTGTGTGTGTGTGTGTGTGTGTGTGTGAAGGCTGCAGGAGCATGTGTTAGAAACGCATTTCAGTGCTGACAAAGGGCGTGTGTGAAGCACGTGCTGCTTGCATGTGGATTTGTGTGGCTGAAATCCGTCGTGTCTGTGTTTGTTGCATGTGTGTGTTTGAGACATGTTCAGCACTGTTCTGCAGACAAGCAGTGTAGAATGTGCGAAGAGAGGCATGTGTGATGTTGCTTAGGGTGTGTCGCTCAGGTACTAGGCTGAGAGAGAAGCAGAGGTTTAGCGAGGAAATTGAAAGGAGGCAACTAAACCAAAGCTTTTGATTTGTAAGCACCAAGGTAAGTCTTTCTCCTCTTGCTGTAAGGAGCAATGTTGAGGATACATCTTTATAGCTATCAGTGAATATTTTAACTATTGTTTGTATTATTGTAACATCTGAAAATCTGTGCATTTTCCGTGCCAATCAGATGTGATTCTGAGTTGTGATTGCAAGATTATTTTTTTGCGATTTTGATTCATGATGAGTACTTCATTTACAATTGATATTAATTTGCAGTAGTAGCTTAACAGATAGGGGTTGAACTTAAATATTGTGTATGCATATTATACCATATTATATGCTCTCATACAGCACAATTATATGTATGTTTAGGCTTTTATGTTTGCTTGTCTGTGGCTGTGCATGCATGTAAAGTAAGTGCATCCCTGTGTCGGATGCTCAGTTGTGTCCGTGTGCGTGCAGCCAGTGGCGGAGACAGAGTCCAGCTTCCCTGTGAGTCATGGCGGGACAAGCGGGGCAGAGCGCTGGACTCTCACAGATACCTCTGTTCTCCTCTGGCACTGCCAACTGTTTCTTTGTCCGGGGCACACAGCATGAAAGACCTGCCTTTCTCTGTCAGCTTATCTGCTGATCTGCTCAAGCTACTGTAACGCTCTGCTGCTTTCCTCTCTCATTCCATTTATGCTGTTTTTTTTCTTCTTTTTAATGAAATGTATGCTTTATTAAATTTCAAAGAGTGATAAAAGACAGAAAAGATGGAGGAGGTGGATGGTGTATAGGTGACAAATGAGCTGCAGACTCTGAAATATGCCCAAGGCTACAGAGCTTTTGTGATACCCCAATGTAGAAACAGTACCCAAAGGAGTACTCAGCATTTTAATATCTTTTTTTAAAGAAAGCGGCAGAACCTGAGATATCTTGACATGTAGTCCCTAGTAGGGGTCAAGTTCCAAAAATATTGAATCCTACTACAATTCCAATAATGCAACTCCATATTGTCTTTAATTAGACTCTCCCTGTCTTCTCCACACCCCCATTTGTAAAACAGGCTTTCTTTTATAAATGTCAAGTTTACAAGGCTGAATCTAGATAAACCTCCGTGACATTACTATGACATCTTCTCCAGAGCTACAGAGGACCTAAAACAACTGCTTTATCAGGCCGAGCAGCGCTAATTATGACAAGTAAACTCAACTGATCCTCATGTATTAAGTCATTGGAGTGCCCCCTGATACATTGCCTTTGTCTACATTGGACCAATGTCGCATCTTGCCAATTGTTGCTGTCATTCTCCAATGTGCAATATCCAAACACTTATCCATAACTTTAATACAGATACATACTATCTATAATTTGACTTTCAGGGCAGATCACAGTAAAGATAAATCACCATGGGTGGACAGTTTCCCAGGCAAACCACTATAGTCCACTCAGCCATGGAATAACTTTGTCCTCTTTCCCTCATGGAGGAAACATCACCACTTGGTTTTAAATGAATTCCAATAAACGTTACAAAGTATAAGCACTAAATTTTGTAAATATATGAACTCACACTACACAGGATGCTAACATGTATTGATTTAATTAATCTGCTGGGCAGATGTAGACTCTAGATGATGGAGTAATGCTGTAGTATGAATTTATTTTTTTTGCATTTATTAGTTGGGAGAAAGCATGAGAAAAAATGATAGGACGGTATATGCGTTTGCCAGGATCCAAACCTGTGCGATGAGTTATGAAAGAGATGTGTGAAGTCATCCACAACAGCAGTCGTGGTGTCCCCCCCCCCATCTCTCATACCCTAGTGGCAATATACTATATCCTGAGCCTCCTTCAGTGAAGAATTCCCAATCTCTCTTTGGCTTTTTCTTTTCTCCCACTTTATCCAGTTCCTCTCCTTTCCCATCCACTCTTCTCTTTTCCTCTTTCCCCCCATCCTCTTTCGCAGTTCAGCCTTATCTTTCCCAGTCTCCTTTCTCTTCAATTCCCCCCCCCCCCCCCCCCACCCCTGCTTCCCCCTCCATTTTCTCCTCCTCCCTTCCCCCTTGTTGCTCTCTCTCACTGGTAGTAGGCAGGGCCAGTGACCGTGTGAGTGGCATATCTGGATTAGCGTGGCACACTGCCTTCGCACAAAACTGAGACGACATGCTGATTCGACCCCCGACAATGTAGAAATAGCAGTAATGTGGTAGGTAAACCAGGCTTGGTGAACTTAGGGTCTGTTTTAATTGTTGAATGATTAGATTCAGGCCACAGCTGGAAGTTCATAGTTAATTGAGGCTCTAATGGTAAGCAAACATTTGTTTCTTGTTACAATATCTACAATGGGTGTGCTTTCAGGAAGATGTGGTTCTGCTGTGGTCTATATGGGACTGTTTTTCGTCTTCTTGGTTGCTTAATTTAAGTAGACATCTGAACAGCCACACACATTGCAATACTGCTGTATTGTATCTTTATGGATGCACAACAGCTGTTGTATGTTACTGTGTTACTGTTGTGTGCACACGTTATGATATGAATTTAAGAATGTTATTTATCAGTTGTTTTTCAGTTGACGTATTTATACCATGTCATGTGGAATACTGTCATAGAAAACTAGTGCATGTACTTTTCCCACCAAGCATTTGTTGTTGAAAAATAAGAATGGTAATAACTCAACTGTGTTCTCTCTTATGTGTGTCCTGATAGGCAGCAAGCATGATGATGGCACCCAAAGTGACTCAGAGAATGGACTGGGCCTTCGTTTTGCCAACCGCCGTCACGCCCTCGAGGAACGCCTAAAAGCAGCGCACGGGCACGTGGGAGCAGGAGGGGGGAACGTAACTGCGAGCGGGTCCAAAACAAGTGGCAGCCGCACTGCCTTCATGATCGAGTTCTATGACGAGGAAAACCATCGCAAACGCCGGTCGTATTCATTTTCTCAGACTGCACCGCTGCAGGGGATAGGAGCTGGTGGGGAGGGACTGTTTCCCCAGCCTCCCTCTCACCCCAAGGTGTTCAGCATTTCCACCTCTGCTACTACAGCCTCAGACTCAGGTAATGAAACTTCACGTCAAATATTTTCTGATAAACATACTTTTATAAACAGTGGTGTGTGTTTCTTAAAGAAAATGTGGATTTTAAAGAGAGAGAGAGAGAGAGAGAGAGGGAGAGAGAGAGAGAAATTCATGAGATTAAGTCCAAGACACCTTAATGGTTCCATCATGTTTTGTTTAAAAGTATTTCTATTTGCATGAAAAGTAAAACTACACTAAACTTTATGTGTAAATCTGCAGAAGTCGATGAAAACCTGTAATCAAGGGCTGTTGTCATTAATTCCCAACTATTAATGTCACATATAATAATAGTTGTAAACTTTAGATAAAATCAGTTACTACAGTTTACAGTTTAGTACAGTACACATGTCTTTGTACGTCCGTTTTGGGTAACAGCTTTATTTCTGCTCTACACTTTGTAACGTGTAGGTAAGGTCCCAGCTCCGATACCGGCTACAGTGACTGCAGGGGCCCCTACGGCTGCACGCGTCCTTCTCAAGCAGCGGTCAGAGGACCCGAGTATCGGTCGCAGCTCAGCCAGTACTGGGCTGGCGACAGGCAGCCCCACCAGCCCCAGTGAGGACGCCTCGGTCGTGGGGAGAGGAGGGGGAACTGCTGGAGGGGAGGCAGAGGACGACCACAGCGATAAGGGGACCTACACCATCGAACTGGAGAACAGGAATGCAGAGGAAGAGGAGGCCAGGCGCATGATAGACAAGGTAGGAGGGTTCAGAGATGTTAGCAACTATCTGCACCATGTAGCATCATTTCTGTTTCTCTACCTCAACCATGAGAATCATTTGTCCTGACTGCAACATCTTAATTCTGGCACAAGGAGATGCATTTGGAATTTTATCAAAATTGTTGAAAGATTGGACATTTTTTCTGTTGATTACTTTTTGCAGTTTAGATAATAGAGAAACAGAGAGATTTTTTCATGTTCTACAAAGAGGACACCTATATTATGAATTTACTCCATAAACACTACCACCAGTTTGTAATAAAAAACACTTTGCTGAGCCTGTCTGTTCTGCATAATAGTGCAACAACATACAATTCCATTTGAAGCTCATTCCCAGAGATGTGAGCAGTCACACACATAATACACTGTTTTCTGTTGCAATGTTACTGTTGTACATATTATGATACGGATGTAAGACTTACTAATATCACATTATTAATGTAATTACATATTGTGATTGTTCTTTTGCATTTCTTTATGTAGTTTAGATAACTGGCTGCAGTTGAGTAGACTTAAGTAGACTGTAAACTGCATGGAGCTGGGTAATTTTAGTCTGATTTGTAATTTATAAAGCATTGCCATCATTTGTGTTTATTCAGTACAATCATCTTAAAAGCCACTATAGTTTGTTACAAACTGAGTGAGAGTTTCTTGTTCTGCAAAAAAACAGCAACATAATGCAACTCCCTTTGAATCTCATGCCCAGAGAAGGGCTTTGGAGATTAACAAAAATGGATCTATAACACTAAGTTTGCAAGTTCAAATGAACTATTATTTATTTTTTACTGTTAGGTCTTTACGTTCAGATCACTTGAATCACCTCCCAAAAATTTGAAAACAAAAACATCTGCCTCCTTTGACTTTTTGTGACCATAAAGGTAGCGGGTAGAATGACCATAGCATCATTTAAACTTACTCGTCCAACTCTAAAGAGAAGAATTTGACCAAGCACAAACCGACCGGAGCAAGGTTAATCGTCTCTTTATTGCCTGCTTCGTTGGCACTTTTAGGGTTAGCAAGTCCTTTGAGACTGGTTTGTGTTGTTGCCCCTAAAACAAAGCTGTCATCTCTTAGTTGCCTCGCTTGACCACCACTCCATCCTCTGTCCCATTGGTAGACCTAATGCTTCTGTAATAGCCCGTGGAGACTTTTTCCATCAAGCACTGCCCTGTTTTGTTAAATGATGCTCCGGGGAGGCTGAAAAGCCATCATGTGTTTCTTACTGCCGCCCCTGTTCTGTGGCACTGCAGTCTTTTATGGTCACAGAAAACATGTCCGATAGGAGCAAAGCAACAAACTTAGAAAGAGATGGTAAAGATAATAGTTTCAGGGTGAGAAACTGACAATAGTGGAAAAGCTGTGGCCGGGTTGGCTCAGTGGGTAGAACAGGCGCACATGTATTTAGAGGTTTATGCAGAGGTCCAGGGTTCGAGTCCGACCTGTGATGATTTCCTGCATGTCTTTCCCCCCCCTCACCTAGTTGTCCTATCAATTAAAGGCGGAAAAGCCCCCCCAAAAAAAACATCATTACAAATAAAGTATAATTTAAAAAGACTTCCTTAAATAGGTACAACAAAAGCATGTAGTGCTAAAACTTTCTAGACAAGGTTCACTGGGCTCTTTCATTGCCACCTACCAGTATTCAGAAGTTGGGACTTTTTTATAGGAAGTTAAGATGTTGCCAATAAAGGTTTATTACATAGACATAATTGAAACTTTACTAAATGACATCTTAAAGAGGCACATATCCCTGTAAGCGTTGTATACAGGAGTTATTTTAGGAGGAGCAGTGATTATAATTAGCGGGGTGTTTTTCTAGTCAGTGTTTCTGAGTGCATTACATTCAAAACTGGAAGTGTTGTTATGCTAATTCCTGTAATTAACTGACACACTAATTGGCACACTGCTCACAGTCTGTCCGCTCCCCTTTTCTCTACCCCTTTTGTTAAATGTGTGCGTGTGTGTGTGTGCGTGTGTGTGTTTGTGTGTGTGTGTGTGTGTGTGTGTGTGTGTGTGTGTGTGTCTGATTTCTGTTCGTTGCCATGGTATTCAACGATCAAGTGCAGATTGGTGCTTTAATTCAACAGCATCTTCTTCTGTCTTTTCAGTTCACTTTTGTTCATCAAGAGAACTGATGAATAATATTACCATAGTGTGCTACAGTACTTATATGCTAAGCATGCATACAGAGAAAAACTAATCGGAAAGAATGACAATACATACACATAATGCCGTAAGACTTGCATGCATTATACAAAATACATACACAATTTGTCAGCTTTGGTTTCCTCTTGCTTTTTGTAGGTGTTTGGTGTCCAGCAGAACCAGGACTCCTCTAGTCTGTCAGACCTGAAAGGAGAAGGAAAAGGAAAGGAGAAAGGAGAGACGGGGAAAGAGGTAGAAAACTGCACTTTAACAGCTTATTTGTCTTTCACTTTCATGTTGTTCCTTTTTGGTTCACATTTGGCTTACCCTTGTTGTCCCTCTCTTTCTCTGCCTGTCTTTATCTACCTCTCCTCATATGTTCACCTATACACAAGTGTTCATTACTACAATAATGATGTTGCCCACTCATTCTTTGTTAACTCAATTTTGGTTATGTAAATCCCATTGACTCTGACTCCCAATGTTTCATTATGGCTCTCAGACCAGGTTGAGCTTCATAGTGTGAGTCAAAGTCACTCCCATGGCTTGACAGCTCTACTCCCCTAGCCTGTTCATGGGAGCAGGCTAGTCCTCCCTGAGACTGACCTAGATCATACTCTGATGTGGAGAGACATGCTCGGCCCTCGAGGCAATTTCATACGAGGGAGGAGACAGTGTCTATGAGCATTTACTATCAAGTTTATTATGCCATTCAGCTAGATGTCTCTAATAAAATGAGAAGCAGTTGTTAATCTTTTCTCAAAACCTTCTTGTACGATGACAGTGGTGTTGGTGTGGCAGATTAAAGCTTACAAGCAGACATATTGTGATATCCAAGTAAAATTGCAAGAAGAGAGAATTTGTCTTAATACCATACCCTTCATTCCTACAAACTAAATACTTTCCTCTGCCCTGTATATTTTGTGCCACCAACAATTGACTGAACTGCTCTTTTTTCTTACTCCTGTTTCCTACTCTCTTGTTACCCCACCCCCCTCTTGTGTCCCCTCAGGCTCTTCCTAACGACTCAAGTTGGGTCTCTGAGTGGGCCAGTCTAGCTGCCAATCACACCAGGACAGACCCAGAGGGCTCAGGAGCAGAAACAGCTGCCTTCCTCCACAAAGAGAGAGGTACACAGTCACTGGATTCTCAGAGAATGAATAAGCCTAAATGAAATCTTAAGCTGAAGTAGAGAGTTTTTAAATACAGTACCCTTAAAAGCATGTACAGTATAAAGCAGCACTAAGAATCACTTGAATGTGCTTTTAATTTATGTGGAGAAAAACAAAACTTGAATCTCAGTTAAATTTGTCTTTTGTATTTTAGGAACCGATGCCTTTGAGTCCGGTGCCTCCCTCAGCAGAGGCGAATCCTCCTCCAGTCTGACTGACCGTAAGCGCAGGACCCTCCCCCAGCTCCCTGTGGATGATCCCCGGGCTAAATCCAGCACCAAAGCTCTTGGACTGAGGTCCGAGATTGGGGAGAAACAGGACACTGAACCCCAGGAGAAAGAGAACAAGGGAGACGGGGAGTCCCCGACTCCCATGAGGGACAGTGAGATGACCAGTAAACGTAAACAAAGCTCCACCTCCTCTCCATCCAAGGCTGCTGTCCGGTCCTCTGGCAGCACTGAGCGGAGGAAGAAGTCTGAGGAGAGGAAAGGAGCAGGAGAAGTAGGAGAGAAGTCTGGGAAGCCTCTAGTGCGCCAGGGCAGCTTCACAATTGAGAAGCCCAGCACTAATGTCCCTGCAGAGCTCATCCCACGCATCAATAGAGGTGGCGGTGGGCGCGAGCGCAGTGACTCTGTGGGCAGCATGGATACTGCTACGCTCCTGAAGGACACTGAAGCTGTCATGGCATTCCTGGAGGCCAAACTAAGAGATGAAAACAAACTAGACCAGAAAAGTGGCAAAACTGGCGTCCCTCCTCGGACTGACTCCATCTCTCCTGAGTCAGATGTTGACACGGCCAGCACAGCTAGTCATGTGGCTGGAGAGGCAGAGAGAAAAACGATACCTGGCGGCGAACATAGACCACGTTCCTTCAGCAGCATGCACCGGGAGAAGAGCAACATGAGCACAGCTTCCAGGACCAGTGTCTCTAACGCAAGTGCCCGTGACCGCTTGGAGAGGAAGACTAAAACAAGAACTGCGGAAGCAAGCCGGACTGATGCACGGCGCTCTGTTCAGCCATCCTCTGCCTCCTCCAGGGCACGCCAGCCTTCTCTAGATCTCACTGATGATGACCAGACATCTTCCTTCCCCATCTCTGACATCCTCTCCTCAGACCAGGAGACCTACTCTGGACCTTTGGGGCGCTCAGCACACGGACGTGGCTCAGATGATGTTCTTCATTCCAAACTCGATAGCCGGTCTGCTAAAACCTCCAAAACCAGGAGCAGTGTCCAGGCAGCCACAAGCTCCTCTCTGAGCAAGCAGGCGTCATTGCCTCAGCCTCGGCCCACAAGAGCCTCCCTTCTTCGCCGGGCCCGGCTGGGGGACACCTCTGACACAGATCTAGCTGATGCAGACAGGGTGTCTGTGGCTTCTGAGGTGTCCACCACCAGCTCCACCTCGAGGCCGCCATCTGGTCGAAAGGGGCCGTCACGACTTGACATGCTGGCTCAGCCGCGTAGGACCCGCCTGGGCTCCATCTCAGCTCGCAGTGACTCAGAGTGTACAGTGACGCGGAGCTCCACCTCTTCACCCCGTCTGTCAGCTGAGACTGCTCTGCGTCTGGGCCTGCGCTCATCAACACCAACGGAGAACAGACTGACACCCAGGATGAGGGCCAACAGCGTATCCAAACTGAATGAGGTCAAGAGTAAAACCACTACATCTGGATACTGCTCGCCCACAGGTGAGCACATCAACTGGATGTCTCGTTTCCGGTTTATTCTGGTTTTCTCATGAATACATTTTTTTTTTTAAATTATCCATCAAGGTTTCTTATTATATCATTTCTGTTCTTCAAAAAATAATGCGCTGTACGGATCAAGTGCCCAGTGTCTCTACACCATAGCATACCTCATTATGTGTCAGTGTGTAAACATTTTCACTGTGTTGTGACAAACTTGTGCGTTGGTTGTTATCATCCAGAGAGCTCTCAGCCCGAACCTGAGGGCGGTGATGGAGAGGAAGAGCTGATGGGTACTGTACCAGAACTGTAGAGCCTTGTGTGTGTGTGTGTGTGTGTGTGTGTGTGTGTGTGTGTGTGTGTGTGTGTGTGTGTGTGTGTGTGTGTGTGTGTGTGTGTGTGTGTGTGTGTGTGTGTGTGTGTGTGTGTGTGTGTGTGTGTGTGTGTGTCAGACCTGGGTCACAGCAATAGAAGCCACTCAATTGTGTCAATTCATGTAAAGTCCTTTGTCCTTTTACACACTTGGATATTTTACATTTACATTCAGATTTAAATTTTACAATAAAATTCTAAATTTGTTGAAAATACTTTTGTAGATGTAAATTGAAAAGTGAAGTTTGTAGTGTTAGTACATCACATGAAGACATTTCAGTGAGTAAAGTTGAAGTACGGTGACCCAGCTCTAGCATATGTTGCCTTTGTGCCCCCCCTGACATTCATCAAGTGATGCTGTGATGAAGACCCCAAATGCTCTACTCACAGTCTGTTAAAATGTTTTACAACATTGGAGTTTAAACTTCAAAACCCATGAGCAAATTGTTTTGGAATAGTGCTCCACCTTGTGGAGATTTGTATTCATGACACTTCCACTTTGTCCCATTTTACCCTTGAGAGACTGATAGAGCATGGTGTTGTCTCATCATGGCGCAGCAGCGTTAATGCAGCCTGTGTGTGACCATTCTGAAGCAGCTTTACATATCCCTGGCTCTATCAAGGTGTTATGTAACTTGGTTGGATGCTTCTGTCGGCTGCCTGGGGTGGGAAGCTTTTAGATAATTCAAGTAGTTTCTTCTTTTGCTGCTGTCTCTGTTGTTTTAAATGCGGTTTGATCAATGCAAAAACATTCCTGTGTAACAACAACTTAACAAACTAAGATACAAAAAAAATCAAATGCTTTGCTTCACCAATCTATTATTCACACGCCCTCATTTTTTATTTTAGTTTCAGAAGGATGAACATTGCATAGAATAACATGTTATTGGAACCGAAACTTCACAAATGTAGATAAATAAAGTTGAGTCTACATTTGTTTATGTCCATAATCAAAAAGACCCCTACTCCTCCATGATCTACTACTTGCATAATATTTGAATTATGTCCGCAGGATCAGCTGGTGGCTGCGTCAGTAACAAAGCCTCTCATCTTCACAAGCTCATTTATTAACCTCATGAATAACAAATGTCAAATGTCTATGACTAAATGTATTGCCCTTTCCATTACCTTGACAGTGTCCAGTAGCAGCAGGTGGAGACGTCTGCCGCCCGAGTACGGCTCCACCTCAGAGGAGGAGTTTGGCTCCAACAGGAATTCTCCGAAGCACGGAGGACGCTCCCACATGCGGCCTCATCACCTCGCCCCACACCGCAGCTCGAGACTTAGCACCACCGCGAGCCCAGGCTCCGGTGTGGTGACGGGTCCGGGTGGAGGGGCAATCAAACACCGCATGAAAGAGCAAGAGGAGTACATCAAGGACTGGACAGCACACAGCGAGGAGATAGCAAGGTATTGATCTGCGCCTCTCTGTATAAGACTAATAAAATAATTTAATCTTTCATGAATCTATGTAATGTTTTATTAAGATTATGGTAATGCAATGTTTATTAAGAGCCTTTAATGGCTTAACTTTTTATCTTGATGTGTATGTGATTAAAGGTTCTTGTGTATGCAAGTGGCATGTGTTCACAAAAATGTCTAAAGAACTCCTCCATGTGTCTGATGGTTAACAGGTTATTCCCCTGTGTGCGCAGGATCAGCCAGGACCTGGCTAAGGACTTGGCTATCTTGGCCCGTGAGATCCACGATGTGGCTGGCGAGATCGACTCGGTCAGCTCATCTGGCACGGCACCGAGCACCACCGTCAGCACCGCCGCCACCACCCCGGGATCGGCCATCGACACCCGGGAAGAGGTAGGCCCTGCACGTCCCACGCAGCCGGACATACAGGAGAGCATGAGAAAGGTGCCCGTTTTTCTTCTTCTATCATTTCCTCACTGTGTGTGCTTCCATTGTGCCTTTGCCATCCCTCCTTTGTTGTTTCTTGGATAAAAAAAGGCCTCTCTATTGCTTTGTAGCTTCATCTGCTGTGAGAGGTATTCATTTATATTCTGCTCCACTTCCATTCCTTTATTATTTTTGCCATGATAGGATTGACCTATTAAGTACTATAGGACTATTAATATACTATAGGACTAAATCTGACTTTTTTGGCACTTAAAGTTTTATAGCTGCTTAGCTCTCCCTGACGAGTTCCTAATTCCTTCATTTCTAACAAATCTCAATTTAACTCTGTCAAACAAAGATGGAATAACACTGTGAGAAATTTCTGCAAGTTTTTGAATTTTATTTCACTCTCACTTCTACATTTCTCATCGTCTTTCCCCAGTTGGTGGATCGGGTGTTTGATGAGAGCCTCAACTTCAAGAAGATTCCGCCTGTGATTACAACCAATAAGGCGCCAGAGATCAACGGCAAGCCGGTGGAGCTCCGCCCCCGTGCCCCTGACAGTCTGGAGCCCCGAGCTCTGAGGAGACGCACCTGGAACCGAGAGGAGGTGAGAAGCAACGCAGAGAGCATGACATCAAAAATATACCAACACAAGAACACTCTTCAGCAGTCACCTTCAAGTTGTTGTCATACGTCAAACGTATTTTCTTTTCCTCTGTGTATTCAGGCAGTGTTGGACAGCCTGCTGCTCAATTCCGTTTCTCAGCTGTCCACCAAGATAAGACACTCTATCGACAAAACAGCAGGAAAAATCAGGTAATTATACTTTGTGATATTATAACCATCTGTAAGTGTATCTATCCATCAGTGTGTCATTGTGCTTCTTTGTTTACACTGCAAATCAACATGTGTCCTGTTGTTACTTTTCTCAAGGATATTGTTTAAAGATAAGGACAGGAACTGGGAGGAAATTGAGAGTAAACTGCGATCGGAGAGTGACATTCCACTCCTGAAAACCTCCAACAAGGTACAGAAACCGATCTGTCTGAGTAATATTTGATGACAATTTAGTATTATTGGGAGCTAATAGTTTGTTTGTTCTTTTCCTCTCTGCAGGAAATCTCCTCAATTCTGCTTGAACTGAAGCGAGTTGAGAAGCAGCTTCAAGGTAAAGACACCAGGATATATTAATAGTAGTACTAATAACAAATGTGACGTTACCTGGACTAAAACACACTTGAACAAGCTGTTGTATACAATTATGGGTATTTTTATAATCTCATTTTGTTTATTTGCATTCTAGGATAGAGGAGGGCATGAATATTGAAGGGGGAAATAAGCAAAAGTAGATACAAAAACTAAAGCTTTGAACACAAATCGGAAGTATTTCTCTACAATGTAAAATATTCATGACTATATAAGCAACAATTAAAGTAAAAAAAACATCTTCACTTATTACTTATCAAGAGTTTGAGTAACACTCATACACTAGTAATAAACCAACTAAGAAAATAGGTTTTTAGAGCTTTTATTATAAACCAAGCTCTGAAGTTTATTTTAGCTGTGAGTATATACATTGACTTTAAAACCAATTTTTCCACACATTGATTATCTCCCTGCTTCTGTCCCAGTGATCAATGTGATGGTAGACCCAGATGGGACTCTGGACGCCCTGGCCAGCCTCGGCCTGACCAGCCCTACCACCCCTACCAAGCCCCAAACCGCCAAAACAACTTCCCCGTCTGCCACCAGCCCTGGGTCTGCGCCCCCAGCCAAAGAATCACTGCCGGAGATCCTTCCTGGGCCTGGAGGCTCAGCAGCCTCGGCCAGGGTTCATGCTCCCCGCGCCAGCCCAGAGGAGACTGCTCGGGACCCCAGCGCGAGTCTCGGGTTAACAGGAGTCGGTGGACTGCCCTTCAACCGCATGCGGCCGAGCGGAGAGGAGGCCATCGCACAGAAGTGAACAGAAAGTTTCCCTGAAATCAATGTTACGTGAATAAACATGAGTCTCGATTGCAGTGCAGGTAGCTGGTGACCAGTTTTCACAAATAAGAAGCAGGTGTGGAAACATTTAAACCATTGCCATTGTGCTGACTACACCAGTAGATTATGGATATAATATAAACACAATGTAGTTAGTGTTACCAGACCTGGAGGAAATGAAGTGCTTCAACTGACCTAAACCCCCTGCTTACGCGTCATGAATATTCCCTTGAACAGAAATTCATCCATAAATGATTTGGATAGAGTCATTTTTTATCAACTTTTCAACTTAAAACTGTTCATGCTTACTGGCCAACCTGGCTTCCTGACGGACTGAAGGCTGCCTGGCTGCTCTCTCAGTGGACAGATTCTCTGTGGTTGTACAGTCTCCACTCTCCTCCAGTCTTCTCCTCTTGCCTTCTCCATGTGTCTGGACCCTACCTACACTAAAGGACATGCCTTAAAACACATCCTCAAAAGTAGCAGCCCCTGTCCCCTCAAATAATATACAGAAGCAACTAAGACTTTAATACAGTACTTTCAGACAACCAGAATGCATTGTAAAATAACACTTGCAAAATATGTTCTATGGACACTATAACTTAAATACAGCCCACTGCAGTTATTTATCAGCTCTTGTTCAGCAGCCTTAAGTAACCACCCTGACAAACCACACAGTCATACAGACATTAGTTAAGCCTGAAACTGTTCACAAATCAAGCAGAATTGCAGATGTTTTAGATATGTCATGACTCTAACCGTCCATCGATGCCTCTCTGAAACTGACTATGTTAAAAAAGGAATTGTAGAGCCCATTTCTGTGCTCACTTATTTCTACTTTACCCATTATGTTTGACTTTTTTCCTCCCTCCATTTCTCTCCCCAGTAGTTGGAAAAAGTGTCACTCTAATAGCATGTACAAGACAGAGCTTAGAGCTTTCTTCCTGCAAGTTGGTGTCTGTGTTGATCTTACTAATACTGAATGGTAGTTTTACACGGTAATAACAGCCTTTGGGAAACCAATGATCATTTTCAGATAAATTAATCACTTACCAAAGTTAACAAGTTTATGACATTGTCGTTTTCAAACAATTGAGCCATCTTGAAATTCATGTTGTGCAAAAGCCTGAGACTCTGTATTTATAAGTCTCTCCTTCCTCTGCAATTCACCCTTTTTCTCTGAATGTCAAGACGATTATTAGTTTATTTATTATAATAAAACCCCTTTTTGCTACAGTACATTCTGTACATTCTCAAGTGTTTTATGATTTCCAATTGGCTTTTTTCTACTTTTTGCAGTCGCAGGTGATGTGATATGTCTTTAAACTAGCAAAGATGAGCAAAGAAATCAACAGTTTAAACTAAATATTTTATAATATTTAGATATTGGTATTGTAAATATTGTAGACCTTTCCTTTTTAATGCTTTGAATCCCCTTACAGTAAATTTCCATTTCTTTTTCTATCACTGCTGGAATTGGTTTTAGTTAACGTCTTGTTAAAAACAACACGGGCAACTAACAAGGAGGCCTTTTGTGGTTGAAAATGTGTCTTTGAGGAACGTCAGTGAGTAGAAATGAACATGTTTGAAAATAAGCTCCCCGTCTATTTCATGAATTTTTGCTCATAATGTGGCTTCATATCAGTGTACTGTATATACAGTGGTGGGGGGGGAGTTCCAGCATACTGATACTGTAGAATTGCAGAGACAGTATAGTTAACCTTTCTTATTGACTTGGCTGCTTTTCTAGTTACTTAATGGGGACTAACCATTTTCTGAATCTCTCTCTTTAGCGTATAGTCTGTGTTCTAGAGTAAGATGACTTAAACTTAAAGGCAGTGTATTAGTACTTAGATACTCTTGCAATAGTGAATTTAGGTACCAGAATACAGTACATGTTCATTTCCTTCTCTCTATACTGTACAATGTTTTTTAATGCCTCAAAGTGCCCATTTTGACTATAGAAGGGCATTGATTAAAAGAAAAGAAAATTACATTGTTGTCTAAAAGATTTCTCTTATTTTGCACATCAGATTTTAGTGTTTTTCATACAGACGTAGTAAAGAAGCAGCGAAAGGCTGCATCAAATGTCAAATGGTTTAACAGAGAATGATATTAGAAGTGACTGCCTTGCCTCTCTGGAACTATTCTTTCTGTACAAACGAAGCCTCTCATCTCTAAAAATGTTTGTTTTTTTTTCCTCCCCCGTTTTATCAAAAGAAATGAAATTAGGGGACTGTGAATGCTAGGTACATGTTTATTTTTTAATTCTACACGTGTCATCTAATCAGTGTTCTTTGTCATTTTTGTAAAGAAAAAATACCATTTTATTTATTTTTGTTTAATATTTTGTGGATGTTTCATGCATTTTATATTTGTTCCACTATCTGCATTGTTTCTTACTGTTAATAAAACAGAGCCATTCACTTGTTTATCTATTTTCATTTTACTGGGAATGAAACTGGACTGACTTCAGATTATAACTTCTATGGGATTCTGCTTTTGAAAACTGAACTTTGTCTTTGTACACAGGCAACTGACAGACAAGTGCCCTATATGTTTACAGAAAGAAAAGACAAAGGGTTAATTCAGATTGAATTAACATAATTCTTACTGAATAAAAGTAGACCTGTCTGGTATTACATACTGTGTACAATATAAGCACCAATGAGCATATTCAAACTACAGCGTCAGCTAAATGCTGTGCTTAGTGCTTAATGGGTGACTGATGAAAAACGGTTATGCGAGACCTACAGCAGCAGTTTCGGCAAGTCTCTTACCGCAGACAACATACTGTACACAAACCCATCATTTCCCATCTTCAACTGCCATGATTAGATTTCTCCTCACAAGTGCAGCAGCAGGCCAAATCTGTCACTAATATCCCCTTAACGCCGACTGTCGCTAATTTGCATCAAACCACTTCCATTCCGACTGCAGGCGAGATAGCGTGTGTATTCCCCCCAATGCCGGTTTGTTTACATGCGATACATGCCTCGGAACCTTTTGCATGCACTGGTTTCTCGTAGGACCGGTCGGAGTGGGAGATACATCCGGTTCACGGAAGCGAAATTAAACCTAACCCTAACCCTACCCCTACCCCTAACCCTAACCCTGCCCCTACACCTAACCCTACCCGTAACCCTAAAGAAACTACTGTCAATGTTAGTGAGTAGAAGAGTGCTTTCTTTCATGCCGTTGTCAAGATCCACGTATTTGTCAATTACAGTTTAGAAGTTCTAACAACTTTGTGACATGAATGAAATCTACTATGTGTTTTATTAATTTTACCATTTTGTAAAGAATTTTACCATAATGCCTGTTGTCGCTAATTTGCATCATACCTAAATTTATATCTATTCCACATGCTATAGACAAATTAACAATCTCAACTTAATTTAGCATCAGCTTGGAGCCAGAAACACACATAATATTTTGTTTATATAATTGTGAATAAATTCAGGCGCCAAGGGGTTAAGCTTGCAACGGCACTGAGAGAAAGAGAGCAGTTGTGCTTGAAATCCCAACAGTACTAAAAATAAGCAACACATTTAAATTGTTTTCATATCTCAAAAAAACCTTATTTGAGGAATTTTAGATAAAGACAAACAACACGGTTGTTGTGAAGTGCTTTTTTTTTTTATTACCATTGATGAATTAGCAGGTTTTGTTTGGCTCTTATTTCCCATGACAAACTGGTTTAGTTGAAATTGAACAGTACTGGTTGTCAGACAACAGACGTGACCACTGATGGCAGGGTGGTCTGTGTTGGAAGATGGAGGTTAGCCGGGGGGCCATGCCATCATGCGTCCACCCAGGACATGGATGTGGATATGGTAGACCGACTGGCCTCCATCCGGCCCATCATTGATGACAATTCTGTAGCCTTTAGGCAGGCCTGCTTCTTGAGCACACTTCTTCGCAACTAGCAACAAGTGGCCCAACAACTAAGAGACAGAGAGAGAATTAATGAAAGACACTTAAGTGAAAATGCATCCATGTATGTATAAGCAGACAACCAATGGATTACAATACAGTGTTCAGAGACTGTCCAGACAAGCAATAAGTTGTGTATGGGGTTCCATCTAGTGGTCACTGTTGTTGGACAAATCACTGAAAGTGGAAATAAGCAATGTTACAGTCTATCAAAAAAGCTAAGTCATTCAAATCATACTTACTGCAGCATCACTATCCTCCGCCTGTGACAGTTGAACAATTGGCTTTTTTGGGACAACGAGGATGTGAGTAGGAGCTTGAGGTGAAATATCAGGGAAGGCCACACACTGAAAAACAAATGAAGAATAAGAACTTAGCCTGTGCAGACAGCAGTGGCGTTGGTTTACACAGAGGTACCAGAAAATTGGAAACATTTAATGCAATAAATGCTACCACAATTTGTATTGGGATTTCCACTTTAGTTATTTATGGGTTTGATGATGTTTTATTATTCTGTTCAAAGATGTTGCTAATATGTTGTCCACCTCATTTACTGTACGCATATGGAATTTCTCTGCACCACGACTTGTTACTTAAAGATTGGGAAAACCTCACACACGCTAGTCTTGAATTTTTATCATAGTCCGTTCTAGCTGAAATTATATATTCTTGGAAATTACATATCTGCAATAAATAATGTTAATTATATGATATGGCTTTATTTAAAGCTGATATAGGCCATTACTGACAGTATTAGTGCATCTGTGTGTTGCATTTTAAGGTCTCAGAAGGTGCCACAATTGTACCAATTTAGAAAATGAAGGGAATCAGCCATAGCTTTTTACATGGGGAGTAGGCGGTTTAAATGATGTAAAGCCTGTAAGGGAAGAGTGAACCAATACTCAATGTGTAACGTTAGTTTCATCAGCACAGAGTTGGAACTACATATACATTGTTTTAATCGCCACTGCATAAACACACAAATTGCAATGAAGCCTGTTTGACAGGTGGTGGTGTTTTTCGCTGTGAATCGACATCACACATCGTTGTGAATGTCTATCAACACATAAATGCTCACGCAGTGGCTAAATATTAAAATGATTTGCTGGAGTAGCAGGCAGGCAAGTGGACCTTTTCGCACCTTGGTAAAAAGCCAGCAATCTGCAGACGCCAAGTGACAGCAAATGCCACATGAGTAGACATTCAGAACAAAAACTAAACCATGGATAGAAGCCTACTGTCCTAAAGCACCATTTTTGCACATCCGGTTTTGGTTTGGTTTTATTCTGTGATGTGAGGACCTAGCTAGCTACGCATAACACACTTGTCTAATTATTCACAAAATTGCAGTAAAGTAACGTTAGCAGTGCTGGTGCGCAGCTAACGTTAGCTTCACGTCACTTGCAAGAAGTGTGCATTCTTGCACGCAAAGTGTGTTTATGAGTGAAAATATTGAATGCATACCTGGTCATCTTCATAAAGAAGTTTGGCTGGAATCTCTTTGCGTATGATTTTTCCAAATATTGTGTCACCGCCAGGCTGGGCAGCCTGAGCTTTTGCCATTTCATCAGCCATGTTGGCGCATATAGCCGCCTATCGGTCGGCCACGGTCGGTCAGTCAGAGCTCAGAGCAGCTTTTGGTTCTGTGAAACTACAGCGAACTCTCATTGGCTACAAAACGCGTCATTTTATAATCTGTAATGATTGGTCGTTTGTAGTACTGGTACTTCCCTTCCTTGCCTCTAAACCGGAAGTAAGCTAAAGAAATCAAGATGGGGACTCGTTTGAAGGTGAGAAAGGGAATATGGTCATGCTTTATAAAAATAACATCATTAAAACAATGTTTCCCTTTCGTTTCTTTAGCTGGTTTCATTATACAAACATATGTTTGCATGTTCTAGGAAGTAGATCGCTAAAATGGCAGGAAAGCGTTCGTCACAGCTGCTACAGTTAAACTAACAAGGTCCTGATGTTGTTAAAAGCTGAATGTCTGTATATGCAGGTCCTAAGCACGTTTAAAGCACTGCACAGAACAAGGATAGCTGTATTCAAAGAGGATGACAGAGCACTGGAAGGTCAGTTATATAGTGTGTTTGAGTCCCAGTAGCAGACCATCTGGGGCTATATCTTTGTTGGATGTTTACAGTATTTACCTTAATACATGCTCTGTAGCAACAAATGCAAAATGTTTCTTTTTTCCCCCACAAAGCTGCAAGATTAAAGATCAACGAGGAGTTCCAGAAAAACAAAAATGAAACGTCAGACGAAAACATTAAGAAGGTACAGTGCAAGTGCAAGTAAAATGGTTTGTTTATATAGGTTGCATATTTATTTTGGCTGCATGCATTTGCATATGCATTTAAATAAGTGTGTGCATATGCTACCGTATCCTGTCGTCTTTGCTCTGGAATCATGGATTGTTTACTGAATAGGTCTCCCCTACACATGCCCAGGGCCCCAAAGAGTCAGGAGGCCCCTAGACCAGGGCCTGAAGTGACATGAATGAAGTGACATTTCTTGTTGAAAAGTCCAAGACTTCCATCCAAAGTAGCAAAATCCTGATCACGTTTTGTTCCTAATCCTGATTCAACTCCTTTCATATTGAGTATCTTCAGATGCAAAGTCCGATCCAATGGATTATATGGATATTGAATATAAGAATATTTTTTTATTTAGCTACACAGCAGTAAGCATACAGTAAAGTAACATGTTTTAAAGCTGATCATAGAAGAATATCTTTGCATTACAGGTGTCATTTAAAGGAATACGCTGACTTATTGGGACTTTAGCTTTTTCACCGTATCCCCCAGAGTTCGATAAGTCCATACATACCCTTCTCATCTCCGTGCGTGTCGTAACTCTGTCTGACGCACCCACCGCTAGCCTAGTTTAGCCCAGATCCTGGAGGCAACCGGCTCCATCTAGCCTACTGCTCCCAATAAGTGACAAAATAACGCCAACATTTTCCTATTTACATGTTGTGATTCGTATAGTCACAGTGTGTAAAAATAACAAGGTCACATGAGACACAGCCGTCTTCTAACCGTATACATACTGGGGACTATATTCTCAGCAGGTGAAGCACTGCTACTTGGGCGGAGTGATTAGCGCAACACCTGAAAAGCACCGTTGTTACTCTCTGCTCCTCACCACGGGGCTTCTCAGGTGCTGCGAGCAAATCACTCCGCCCAAGTAGCAGAAAAACAGTGCGCTCCAACACAGCGGCTCCTGTCTCTCGCGGTAAGTTGCTTGATACTAGAATCTGACAATTAAAAAAGAAAGAGCTGCACTATCTTGGAGGAGAGATCTACTGAGGCAGCATTGCAAAGGGTTTATAAAGCATCTCCAGCATCATCAAATACTGAAGTTCAGGTGCCGTTTTCAAGCACAGCAGCACTTTTCTGTCAATGCTCATTCCCCTTCTGCTTTTACAGATGATCAAAATGGGCTCCGATGTGGAAGCTGTTCTTCGAGAGGGCGTGCTACAAATGGAACATGTTGGAGATAAGAAACTCTGTATGTTATGTTTCTCCTCTCTTTTTCTAAAACGCGGTTCCATGCTAGAAAATAACGTACAATATACACAACAGGAATCTTGACTTCTCTCTGACTTATTACATTTTTATTTTACATATTTACAAATAATATGTACTTGCTGCATTTATTTACTCTCTTTTTCTCTTTTAGTGCTTCGACCGAGAGAGAACCTTCTACTTGAAAATGTGCCCTATTGTGACCAGCCCAGGAAAAAGTCATGACAGATAAACAAAAAAGAGACTTACTATCACCCAGAATCTCCTGTCTACATTTTAAAGGATTTAACCCAAAACAAAGTTTCAACTTGTTCAGGCTCTTTTGAACAAAGACCATTTCAAAGATCATCGCTGCATGGAGATATGCCTTGTTTTTGACTCACTGAAGATCTCTGCTGTTCTGCTTCCAGAAATCTGGGCTGTAAACTGGATGCTCTAATTTCATGTACAGTATTTTGTCAAATGTAATTTAAGTTAGGTTTCATTTGATTTGTGAAGCTTTCTCTCTTTTCAGTAGTTTATAATTTAGCGGAACTTGTAGTTACTGTGTTGCTACTGAAAATGTTTGTGTTCTGATTAAAGAGGAGTATTCACAGACTGTCTCCAGTTTAATTTATTGTTCAAATCACTATAAACGATACATGGATCTAACATGAAGGTGGTCACCGCTCAGGGGATACAAAATAGAATACAGGGCAATTTGTATTTTCATGGGACCGACACAGTCTATTTTTTTTCATTTCATTGGACCCACACAGGCTAACAACTATACTGAGATTTCATGTTTATAAATATAAGTGTCTTGTGTGCCCTGAATTTTGCACATTTATAGTGTAGTCTGAACCTGGAGGAAGTACTACTACAGTATAGAATAGAGTTGATATTTTACAACAGACAACCAATTTACGAACATATTAAGACAGCTATAAAAGTCTATGAAGCAAAAAAGTCTTACATGTACTTTGTTCTGCTCGGGTTCTGTACAGCCTATGGTGTTGATGTAGCCAGTAGGTACTGGTACAAAGCTTGACTGTCTCAACAAAGGCACTACATTTCCCACAATGCTCATTCAGTTGTAGGAAATGATTACATCATCAAAGTGTGCCGTTACTCTGGCAACGTTTGGTTTCTTTTGGTTGTAGCCGTTTAGCTGGCTTGTCAAGTTGTCAAAGATTGTAAAACATATCAAATTTAATGCCAAAAATAAGGTGAGAATCGGTTTGTATACCCGTTTAAATACTTCTTAACATTATCACAGACATGTTTTTTCGAACAACGAGTCGCTTTTGTCTTGTATTTGTCAGTTCAGACACGCTATGGGAGCAGGCTGCGGCGGAGGTCCACAGGCGGGAGGCTGAGGGTGGGGGGGAGGACGGAGGAGAGACGGTCAGCGAGAGGACCGTGTTTCTGATGGGGAGCAAGGCCGGGGTATGTTCACCGTCGTGCCAGAACATAGACAGCACATGTATTACTTTATAATGGAAAGCACTCTTTTCTTGTTACTAGCTAACTTAGCTACATACGTTATAGCTAGTAAGCTCAACTTTGCTTTTTTCAGGGTAAAACGTCCATTCTCCTTAGATGCCTCGACAGGTAAGAATATGTATGTGGTCTTAACTCTCATCTCAAAGTGATCAAATCTAGTCTGATTATAACATATTCTGTATGCAGACTTATGTTAAACAGACAGTTCACCCAAAACACAATAAACATGTTATTAACAATAATGATTTAAGCATGGAAATTCACTCTTGACCTTTAGGAACAGGATGCATCATTTATAATCCCCGAGTCCTCAAGATGGAGACAATCAGCAACATTATGACTTTGCCATTTGCAGTGAGCCTCCTTAAAGAGAGAAAGGGGCCCGACGCAAACCTGAGTTTGGAGTCACTTTTATCACTTCTCTGGATATTGTGTTGATAAACTAATCAGAAATCAGGAAATGACTCCTCTTAATGCTCAGCCCAGCCATACATCTGTCTTCACTATGGGCCTCTGTGTAACATGCCTTTTGACACACCTAATACTGTTTTGTTATCCACCAGGGATGAACCATCTAAGCCAACACTAGCACTGGAGTACACTTTCGGAAGACGGGCCCGAGGACACAACACAGTAAGAAAGCCCTTTTGGTCTTAGACATTTTAGACTCTTGCTCCCCCCTAAAAAATTGAGTAAAACACACAATTGATAATCCTGATAAGTTGTGACCCCCTCAAACTTTGTATGTTTTTCATTCATTTTGATAAGAATGAGCTGTGTGAAAAGATATCCCTTGTAAAGAGCAAAATAAGACTACATTCATTCACCACAGCTCCAGCATAGAGTATTGAGCACAATGTACCAGGCTCCCTACGAGAGTTGGTGTTGTTTATGTGACATGATATACTATGTACCCAAACCTATTGGTTCTCTATTACTCCAGTAAATACCTTTCTTGAAAATGTAGTATATGTGTACAGTTGCATATAGCGTGTTATTTGTAATGAGATGGTGTGATAGTCTGACTGATAGTCTGGTGGTTTCATCTTTCAGCCCAAAGACATAGCCCACCTATGGGAGCTAGGAGGAGGGACCTCTTTGTCAGACTTGGTCCAGATCCCCATCACTCCTGTCAGCATCAGGTAGGTCATTTACATACATTCCTGAGGTCTTGTCGTTTCTTTCACAGTTTACTGTTTTAAAGTAAGGGGCAGTGTTTGGCATGTTCTGAATGTGATTATTATGTATGTGTTCTATAGACTATTGAATGTGTATCATTAGAAATCAGTATAGTTTGAACAGTAGTGTCATGCCAGTAAAGGAAAGGGGTTTTCACCTTCACCAACATCTTCTTTTATACATCCTGCCAGAGTACATAGTCCAACCTGTATTTTCCCAGGTCTCTCTCTGTCATCCTCATTCTGGACCTGTCCAAACCCAACGGCCTGTGGGTAACCATGGAAAAGCTGCTTCAGGCAACACAAGCTCAGTTGGAGAAAGTCTCGTCCCAGGCACAACAAGCACAGAAAGCCAAACCTGGAGCCAAACACCATATGCCTGTCCGCTCAGCAGCACGGGTGTTACCTAAAGACTATCCTGTAAGACCTCAGCCCATTATATCAGCATAATCTTTTCTTCAGTCCAGGCCAACATATGATAGCATATTTGAAGAACTTTTCAAATGCATGATGAACTACCTAAGAAATGCTTATGTCTCAGGCTCATGGATACGTTTTTGTCCAGTGCAGACGTAAGATGTACATGTATCCTGGGTTAAACTTAACTGTGACTTTGTCAACAGGACAGAGAGCTGATCAGTCCCTTTCCTGTTCCTCTGCTCATCATCGGTAGCAAATATGACACCTTTCAGGTAAAACACGTGCTTCAACCTAAATGTTACCTTACCTATTTAGGTGGTCTAGTGGTGGCTTAATTGCATACGGTTTATGATATTTGAAATGTTTGTTATCTGTACAACTTTTTTTTCTAGTTTTTTAGGCAGAGAAGTTGTTAAAAGGTTTGGTTTGTTATAGTCACAGTTACATTGGTGTAACTGCTTGGATCCTGGTATGATTTATGTAACACATTATTGAATGAGAGTATATTTTTTGTCTGTGTTGCAGGAATTTGACTCTGACAAGAGGAAAGTGGTTAGTAAAACACTGCGTTTTGTTGCCCACTACTACGCAGCCTCTCTTATTGTAAGTTTGGTTTGACCATACATGCGATGCAATCTTTGTCTTACCATTGAATTTTTCCATTCTATCGACTGTTTCTGATCCACTTTTCTTTGATGTGCCTAATCTTTTCATCAGTTCACTAGCATCAAGACAGAAAGCCTAATGTCAAAAACCAAGAGCTTCTTCTCCCACCTGGCCTTCGGTCTGGACAGAGGGTGAGGAGGTTAACACAGCATTGTACTCCAAAAAGTAGTGCTATTTAATTCTTTGGTTTTATTTCAATTTGTTTGAAATAATCATAATCAATTTTTTATTTTTATTTTTTAAATGTGATCAGGAAAAGTGTGTCCTGTGACTCTTCCAAGTCTCTCATCGTTCCAGCAGGCTATGACTCCTTCAGCCAAATAGGTGAGCACAGCACCACTTGGTGGCCAAAAGCAGTAATGCATTTAAATGGAATTAAAATGCTATTACTGTGCTGTGTTGTTAGACATACGCCTGATTTAAAGCCACCTTCTGCCTTGATATTCGGTGACATGAACAGAATTGTGTGATATTGTGTTTAAAATAATGCTCCTATTACTTTAGGTTCCCCTCCTACTACTGATGTAGACATTACTACTCTGCATGCTAAAAACCCAAAGGACCTCTGGAAGAAAGTCTACGAGCGTGTCTTCCCCCAAGAGGTAGTTCAGTTACCGGTAGCACACTTTTTTTGTATTAGTATTGAAAAAAAAAGGAAACTGATGTAGCCTCTGATCTTTAAAAAAAATAAACAATGAATTGTTCACTGAACAATCATATTAATATCATTCCTTTTTATAAATATGCATGTACAAGAACAAGGATGTCTGTAAACGGTCAATTTATAATCTTTTACTGTCCATATAACTGACTTTGTCTTTGCAGAATACCAGTGAGCAAAGGGAACTAAAGGATCCAGCCAAAGACCCACAGTACAGTGAGCCTCAGATTGATGCCATGAGAGCCCAAAAAGACCAGGTAACACATGTTGACCAATCACATTCATGCATTGTACTACTTTATAGATGCACAGTTGTTAATACTATGACAAAGCACATTATTCACCTCTGATTCTGGACAGACTGTGCTACTGCAATCATTACATGACTATGAGTTGGCAGTATTGGGATCAATCAGTGTTCTTCGTAAATTACTGTTCACTTACCTGTGACCTTTGTGACCTTGACCTTTGACCTCCTTTGAAGTGGAACAAGTATTGAGGAAGATAACAGATTTTAAAAACATACAAAGCGCTATGTTTTCTAGTTGATTAAGAGCTTAGATTTAATGAAACATATGGAATCAGTTGTTACTTTTCAACTGCCCAAGCTAAGCTGAATCAAAAACAAGAATTCACACTTTATCAGAGAGACAAATGGATCTGCTGTTGAACACAGTTTCGTGCACTCTGCTCCAGACCTGTCTTAAACAAGGCTAATGTCCCAGAGTAACCTTCTGTCCTTCAGCAGCATTTATATAGCAGTGTTTCTCTCATTGTCTCATTAACAGGCTGCCATATATCTGTGGTTATAACCTCAGAGATCAGTAGTCTCCCTGCTTGCCTGTCCCAGTGCCACTCTGGCTCTGCTGATTGACTATCGTGCTCTGCCATTGGACGACACATAATGTAATTGGTCTCAGTAACCAATAAGAGAAATAGGGTAAAGAGTACAGAGTACATGTATAGAGGATACGTTGGTGAAGGCCTATTTGCATGTCAGGGCACCCACCTCTCTGAGTTTGTGTACCCGTACCCAGGGAAATATTCCCAGGAATATACCTACCTTATTATATTATACCAAGTATGGCTGTTAGAATAAAATAAAAATAACTCAGAAAAGCAGAGAAACTGCACATTCCTGTCTTAACCTTACAAGGTAAAAATATATGCCATGAATACATCGTTACTGCATTGAATACAAACTCTACTAAAGTGCCAAAATCTGAAAGAGGCTTTTAACATTTCTGTCGAGGAGAACAAAACCTTGTTTACTTTTATGAGTTTGCAGGCATTTCTACATTATAGTATGTGTTTGTGCAACTGCCTGCACTTTTCTTTGTACTTCATTGATGTAGAAAAAGTATAATGTTTTTTCTTCTTCTCTCTTTCTGTTTTCAGGAGTTGGATCAGTATAAAAGGGATGCAGCTAAGTCATGGAAAGGACTGGAGCTGGAGACATGAGACACTCAGCATTACGGCTTTTCTTTATTTATTTCCTTTGGTTCATTGTGTCTTTTTTTAAACAACAAAACTACATGTATACCATACCAATGATAAAATTGTGTTCTAAAAATAAACAATTTAACATTATTGCAATAAGCATCACTTCCTATTCATGATACATTACAATCACAATATTTAAACAAAAACATAATGCATGCAATTCATTGGTGACATTTTAGTGCTTAGAACATTGATACTCTTCTGGTACTCAATGATAGACACTAGTCCATCTTTACATTTTCAATCAAAACGGTGATTTATAGTTTAAGCTGTAGTTTACATGTACCACTTTGTACAGTATATACTTTTATATAAAAATAATTAATTTGACATTGGTGCAGATATTTGTTCCAGTCAGAAACTGCATATTTAAATTATACAGAAGCTTGTTTGAGCCCAATCAGTGTTAAAGCAGGTGATTCATGGTGTTGTTTAGTTTATTACTAGGATCACTCGGTTATTAAGCAGTCATATCAGGTGGTTTATGTCCACGGCCGAATCCTAGTTAACACAGATTAACCACCTCTGTACACATGTCTGACGAAAGCTCTTTGTATTTGCATCATTGCTCTGAACTATATAATACTTTATTCTGTAAAACTTTAAGGTAAGTGCCTACACAGAAATATTCGTTGAATGTTGCTGGAAGGGATGCAAACACAAATGATACGTGTAAGCAGGAGCCGCAACACATCTGCATTCCACATCTTCTGGGTCTAACATACTGTACATCTATTCTCTAAATCAGTTTTAGATCTTCACAACCAAACTCAGTTAATCTTCCTTTCTTTTCTTTCTTTAAACAGAAAATTCTCCCACAAATCTGTTTCTATAGTTTTAGTGACGTACAAGCCTGTCTCTGATCTTGAAGCTGATCATGCCCAGCAGCAGGAGAGCAGGCAGGAAGGAGTATAGGAGAACAAAGTCCAGCGTGTATCGGGACAGAGCGCCAGGATAGCCTTCATCAATGATCTGACTGCCTTGAGTGATAATACAGGCTCCTGGCAAAGGTTTGGAAATATCTGCAACAGCACAACACACCAGAGAGAAAGAGTTTACAATTTGTCTGGTTTTAAAAACCTTTTCAGTTCCCAAATCAGCCAATGACCATCCTTTGATCTGTCCAGCCATGTGTCCCTTGTGAACACTGAACTCATACTTTCATTTCATTACATACAGTAATCGTTAAAGCATTGACAGAAGAAAAGATTAAAGGCTATAGCTGTTAATTACATTTCCTTAATTGTAAATGTGATCCAGGTTTAGATTCCCCTAAAGGGGCAAAACATTCCCAGTGTCCTCTTCAGGTAGTGATGTCAAGGCCAAGTACTTTACATTGTTTTTACTAAAGCATGGACACCAATTGTTTGTGAGCTGAAAATACATCTTGTAAAGTGTGGAATTATTATAATTATGGGTCCCTTTTGATGACCACAGGTGATGGTCACACGGTAAAACCAACTTACTGCATGTGAAGTCGAGTCCGTGGAACTCTGTGACTATGAGCAACTCACAGCTGTACTTCTGGAAGGTCAGGTAGCTGAGCCACTGGAAGACCACTGGCATCTGCTGGGTGCTCCTGTTGAGAGGAAGAGGAGAGGAAGGTCTGTTACTGATAGCATATGTCTAATATATTCATTTACATTGAAGACTTGGAAAAAGTTGCCTTATCAAAGGTCCAAATCACAACGGACTTGGCATAAAGTTACTTAAACTTACTAGTTCAATTGAAAACATGGTGTCTCACCTTAGGAAGCCAGATCCCACCATGATCCCTGCAATATTGAGCAGAGCCACTCCAGTGTTGACCATGTTAGGGTCTTGGACCACTCCTAATAGCACCACAGTCAGCAACTCACCTGAGGAAAAGAAAAAAATATATACTAAAACATACAACTAAAATAATATAAAACATGGAAATGCGTAGACTAACATGTCCCTATAATCCTTTGCTTTGAAGAAAAAGAAGATGACTGTAAATATGTGCTTCGGAGCTTGTTTATCTCTTAATCTTATCCACTCACCTATAATATGTGGCACCAGGACTACAGCCGAAAAACACAGGAAACGCAAGCTGTCAGGGTGCATCCCCACCGTCCTGAGAGGAACAGGGGAGACAAAAGAGGAGTTAGTGCCAAGGGGCGATGAGTTTAAGTTGAGGGTGCACATATAGAATATGAGCTCTATTGAATCCTTGTGGGAGGTTAAATGTGCAGCTTGCATCCCCCAATAAAAACGCATACATATACACTGTATGATACCCCATCTTACTACCCACCAGTATAGGAAGGAGGTGAAGATGAAAACACTCAGTATGCTGAAAGGCAGGATGTGGAAGATGTAGGCCAAGAACATTTGCCATTTACTGTACAGACCGTCCTGACTCTCCTGATCACTGATGGCTCGCAACGCCGGGACTGTTGACAAAAGCAGAGTGAGACAGACAGAGAGAGCAGATACTGTGATGAGTGAAAAAGAGGAGTTCTTAAATTACTCTTAAATATGTTACAAATTGGGAAATTGGGTATTAGAGTAAATTAGGGTTAAAAAAGACAATTGAAAAGTACTTGTTAATTCATATTCATTTTACTTCTTTTTTTGTTGCTCAAAACAATTAGACTTTGATAGAGCAATCATATTGTGAAATCTTGATTCTAATAAGAGATTATTAAAATGAATCATGTACTGTATGTTGATATCCCATCATTAAAACCACTCCCATGAAGACCAAGATGCCAGATTACTGGTTTATCTTGATATCTTGGCTGAGTAAAACTCAAAGCTGGTCGTTTGCCATCGGTCCATGTTCCAGCAGGCGTTCTTGGTTTTATTAAGCAAAGTTATCCAGCCAACAAGGCCAACCTGTTCCTATCAGTCGTTATCAGTGAGATTCAAGGTCAGTATGATATCCTCCAATATCTGGCTGTTTTTGGTGTTTATGAGGGTTTAAATCCCCTTTTAACTCTGGTGTGACTTCAGCTCAGCCCAGTGTTTTCTCTTATCCTCAGTATCTGTGACAGCCAGAACCCTATAGCGAAGATTTTAGATTCAGCTGATAACTGAGGAAGACAATAATCACCCCATATAGCCAATATCCTTCACTGGTTATTGGCTATATCATCTTTTAATATCATCTTTTAACATACAGCACATCTTGTGTATACAATTAATGTTGATAGATTCAACTAAAGCCTTATCATCAATTGCCTAAACCTTTCAAGATTTAACCCTCTTTAACCTTAATTTAGCTAGGACATTCTCACTGCGATAAAATAAATAAATCAGTTTTTTAAAGGGTCTTAGCAGTGAAAATACTAACAAACATCACTATATATATATATATATATATATATATGTATATATATATATATATATATATATATATATATATATATATATATATATATATATATATATATATATATATATATACACATAGTGATGTTTGTTAGTTTTTTAAAGTGTGTCTTAGCAGTGAAAATACTAACAAACATCACTATATATATTCACAAAATTCTATCATCATACAGGTCCAAACATAAGACCTGTAGTTAGCTTTTTTTTTCTCTCTGTGTCTAATTGTTTTATGCATATTATCATTTTGGGTTATGCTGAGCTTGTTAAACACTTTGGTCAACTATGGTTGTTTTTAAACGTGCTATATAAATAAAATTGAACTGAACTGAACAATAAATGTGCAAATGTTTATCTGTATGTGAGGTCACCCTAAGTCACAGCAGCTGCTATAAATACTAACCATGATGTTGTTAACACAGAGAGACACAAATACAGATCATATAATACAGGTATGTAGGTAAAAAGGCACTTGGGTTCATTGAGCTCTACACGGACTAAAGGTCATTCTCCCTCTGTAGGTAAACTGCAAATGCAAACTACAGTACCTCTCTAACAACTGTGTAAAGCAAATAACAATATGTGTACTAAATACTCCTGAAATTAAAGCTATTCTAATATAAATGTTTTGTTTGTACTATTTATTTAGCCACATTTGTGAAGATGACAACCGCAGCTCTAACATATAATAACAATAATAATAATAGTTTAACTTACAACTCATCACTTAATCTTTTACTCTGACCTACAAGAGACACTGAAAGTACATGAAGTCTCTTTGGGCACTTTAAGCCAAATCCAAGGTAGACTTTACACATTTCTGCTAAAGGGAACAAAAGTACTGCAGACAGCAGACCCCTTTCACCCACTGAACAAGAGATAAGCGAGCTTACACAGCTGAGATAACGATGTTTCGGGCATGCTTTTTAATAAAGATAATAAATCACATTTACTCAGATGATAGACCACACGCACTTCAACATTTCCCTGAAGTCGTTGTATCCACCTCATGTAGATATTTATTGAGTGATGTTATCAGACGCTTGCAGTTAGATGGAATATAATGTCACCCAGACACTATGTAACTGCTGAAACAATTTGAGTTATGCTTTGTCGTTTGCCTTGGATATTCCAGTTATTATTTCCAAGCAAAACAGAACCAAGATTCAGTGGTGCTTCTTAATGTTTTAGTTTAGTTTTTGAATATGGATCTCTCTGTCAAAAACAATAATCAACACTATTGAGTCATATTGTTGGAAAAATCAAAAACCTGGAGTTAAATGTGTTCCCTCGATGTACAGATTGAATGGTGTTGGTGGAACTCACAGAGAGCCACAGCATTCAGCATGCCAGTGTAGGGTGAAGCACCAATGCTCTGATAGATGATGCCAATGCGGTCTTGCACAGCACCCTTGGTGACGTCATTATCTAAATGCATCACGAAGAAGGCCACAAAGAGACCGTAGATCAAGTTCTGCGACAAACGCATCAGAACACCCATCCTGTCTCTGGACAGGTTTCTTGCTGTCCGCCTACACACAAAACACACATGGAAATACATGGAAACACACACAAAGGCATACATGTCCTCAGGTACATATTCATTCAACAACACAAAGGGTGGGAGAATTGTACAGATGAGAGAGAAATGCTTTTTTTTGTACAAGAAGGGAATACGATGGATGAAGGTAATTAAGAATCTAAATCTAATCATTTCTATAGGCAGTATCACTTATTGTCTTTACAGACAAACACAAACACACAGCACAAGGGGGCTGAAGACTCGCTCAGCACTGACCTGAGCAGAACTTCAAGTTTGGTTGCACCACTAGGTGACTCTTTACTCTTAAAGGGGATGGCTGGCTTGTCTGCCCGCTGCAGGCTCTGCTCCACTTTTTCCAGCATGCTCTGGTAGATGGGAGACTTCTGATAGGCTGAAGTGATCTCCTGCATGCGACTAAAGGTGGCTGCCTCCCTCTCACTGCTGCGTGTGTCCACTGAGGTGAAGTCAACTGTTTCACATCAAAGACATTTTAATATATAAATGTTCAATAATACACAGTTTATTCTTTAAGATACTGTATTATTCTCAAGATGTGCATAGTCTTTATTTGTCAAAGCTGTGTGGCTATAATTTACAGTACAGGATCACAGCATGAAGTACCATAGATGTCAAAGGGGTTGCAGTACTCTGGACACTCATATCCACATTGGCTGAAGAAGTCCACCATCTCCTCTGGCTGCCCACAGAACACCAGCTCTCCACGACTCATAATAGCTATCCTGCTGAACACCTGGGCGCGCACACACACACACACACACACACACACACACACACACACACACATGATATTCTGTCTTGGTAGAAAATGGTGAGCTTTTTGTTTAAAGGACAGGTTTAACATTTATCAAGCCTGAAAACAACAGTCACATGTACATTGAAATAGTTTTTGATTGCTGTGACTGTTTCCACTGTCGTGAAGACAGAGACGAGATGTCTCCCCAATGTCATTCTAATGTACAGTAAGAGATAAAGAACACAATTCAGAAACTTTCTTCTGAGTAAACATTACTTCTTAAAGGTCCCATGACATGGTGGTTTTTAGTGGTCCCCTAATACTGTATCTGAAGTTTCTTTCCTGAAATTCAGCCTTGGTGCAGAATTACAGCCACTAGAGCCAGTCCCACAATGAGCTTTCCTTAGTATGTGCCATTTCTGTGTCTGTAGCTATTGAGGAGGAGAGAGGGGGGGGGCAAGGTGGAGAGTGTGGCCTTGACCAACTGCCACTTTGCTCGTTTGAAAGCCATGATGTCTCTCTCTCTCTCTCTCATGGGTGGGCCAAATTCTCTGGGCGGGCAAAGCAGAGAAAGGGGAGGTAACCTTGCTACTTATGACCTCATAAGGAGAAGATTCCAGATCGGCCCATCTGAGCTTCTCAAAGACAGAGCAGGATACCCAGGGCTCGGTTTACACCTATTGCCATTTCTAGCCACTGGGGGACCATATGCAGGCTGGGGGAACACATATTAATGTTAAAAAACCTTATAAAGTGAAATTTTCATGCCATGGGACCTTTAAGTTCAGCTTAATATGAGGCTTCAGCAGACTGAGTTAGACAAAGTGGGAAAGTGTTTCTATCCCTCCATTACAGCTCAGAAAGGAAAAGCTGTATACATATAAGGTTGTAACATTGAAACATAACCTCTTGGTTTGACTTGCACAACTGTGGATTTTCTTCCATTAAAATCGCATTTTAAATAAAAAAGGATAAAGGGATCTCTTCATGTCCAGTATGGAGAGGAGGAACAATCACAGCAACCAAAAACAGTTTTGATGTTTTGTTGAATTGTTTTAAAATGGACTTGAAAAAATGTGAATCTATTCTTTAAAAAAAAGTTTCAGTCTAGGAGTCACTTTTTCTCCAGTTTATCTCAATACAAACCCTGAAGAGCTCGGAGCGTGGTTGGTGGATGGTTACTATGACGATACGGTTCCTCCTGGCCAGCTCTGCCAGCAGCACCACGATCTGATTGGCGGTCATGCTGTCCAGCCCAGTGGTCGGCTCATCCAATAGGACCACCCCTGTCACGACATCGTCCCAATGACATCATCACCCTCATGCAGATGTGTCACACATTAATGCATCGAGAACGAGGGAAAGGCAGGACAATAACTTTTTTAAGTTGGAAACTTTTAAACACACTTTTTATTAAGTTGCACATGCAGGACTCTCAGCGGTGCCAACTTAACTTGTGGAGATAAGTGAGTCCTTTTTTTTTAGTTAATTACTCTAATTAGGACAATTAAAAGATTGCTTCTTTGCATTATGAAAGCAGAGTGGAATTAGCAGATGCTTTAATTGTGAGATTAATTCATTTCCTGGTTGATTGGAGAGGAAGCGACTGGGAACTCCTCATTACTCTGTGTGTGTGTGTGTGTGTGTGTGTGTGTGTGTGTGTATGTCCATAGCCAGTCTAATCCTGAATGAGGACTGAGACCCTTTATCCTCCCTAGAGGACTGTAGACCTGATAAACTACACCTGGGATGAGCACAGGCACACTCACAATCACACTCACACACTCACACACTCCAACACACTAACGGAGGTGGGTTTCCGCTCATTCCCTTTGCGGTGTGATAACCCAGTCTTTCATTACTCTTCTCCATCTCTCCCTCTGTCCCTTTCTCTGTCCTTTCCTTATTCCTCTCTTACTTAGATCTCTTTGTTTTTTCAGTGAGGACTTCTAAAACTCTTTGGGGAGAGACAGGTATTATGGTGAACTTTCTTCTGTTCTCAGGATAGCACACTCCTACCTCCAGTCCTGTTGCTCTCAACAGTTTATGCATGGAATACAATGTGTTATATGCAAAGAACACTAGGGACAACCTTTATGATATTGTGTCACAGCCCCTTTTGTATAATCCTCGTCCCATGTGTCTCAAAGCTTTAAAATAAATCACCTCTAATGCTTCAGTTTATCTACTCCGTATCTTCTCATTTGGGGTCTATAAAGCCTTAAGAATTTAAGGAATAATGGCTTCTGCCTCGATTCACCTCATCATCATGATTTAAATTTGCAGCAATAGCACACTCTTGAAGTCTGATGTCTGTGATACACAGATAAAACTCCTGTAATTCTCCTCAGACATACCCCAAAGCTACTCACTTGGGTCCTGAAGTAGCTGACTGGCAATGGAGACCCTCCTCCTCTCGCCCCCAGAGATCCCCGGGAAAACACGACCTCCTATAACACTGTGGGCCACATGACCTAGACTCAGCTCGGCCATCACCTGCAACACCTGCACAGGAGCCAGAGGTCAAGGATCAGGGTCTCTGAAATATTTCTGAGTGAAGGACAGGGCCAGGAGGTTTTGAATTAAAGGAAACAGGGAGAAAGTTATGCATTTTCTTTTTTTAGTTAAATAATCATGAACATAGGCTAAAATGCCTGACAGTTGCACACTTTCTGTCTCTTTTCGTAAGCTTCTAAGAGTGGGGGGGATCATAAAATAGTTAACACACAAGCTGCAAGAGTGTAGGTGCTGATGACTAGCTGAAGCAAAGAACACATTGGTACAATACAAATACTAGTAGACTTATACATGTGCATTAGACACAGGGATATCCAACTCATTTGACCTTTGAAGCAATGTCTAAATCTATTTTATATTCTCAGTTATCCTGATGTTGGACATAACCTTCTTTAAAATAACTGCGACTCACATTTGCCTTAGATGGCCAAGATAATTTCTCTAGCCGGGAGAAATGCCAAGTTTCAGCTAACGAAAACTGATAGAGTGGACAGAGCAGAAGAGGCTCTCAAAAGTCACCTTCTTCTTGATGGCTTTGGCCGAGTGTTTCCGCAGGGCCAGCTGGGCTGTGTAGGTCAGAGTCTCCTCCACTGTCAGATAACTCAACAAGTTATCACTCTGGAAAAGAAAGAGACAAAGAGAGAGTAAAAAAAGAAAGTAAATAGCAAGAAACGAGTAAGAGATGCAGTGAGACAGCAAATGTCTAATGGATCTTTCATACTTATTGAGGATATATTGCAAAATTGCTTCAGCATTTTTTACTTCAAAAGAGATGAGTAACAAGACTATGAGTTCATACTGAGGAAAGGTTAAGACAAAATACAATTACACTGCTGCTAGTATTTTATCTTCACCAAGAAGCATTTATGACTATGACCACCTCCGTCTTTCTCTTGTGTGTTCATCAGTATTCAAACTACGGTATATCTTGAAACTTAATGGTGTGACTGGCATGACATTTGCTGTAAACATCCATGCTGCACACTTTTATCTACAGAAAAGTGTAGATTTCAGAATATTTATCTACATTACATTTGATGCACATGCCTGCACATTGAGTGTACATCCATATAGGACACATACTGCACTGAATGTTCATATATGCCCACACACACACACACACACACACACACACACACACACACATACATTTATTGCTTGAACCTGCTGCCTGCCTTAATTAACACATGGCGCCTCCCAATCCCACTTCTCCTTTTAGTCTCTCATCTGAATGACTTTAATATCAGGAGCTAATATCACCTCCTCATCTACAGCTTAGCAGAGGAAGTTAATGACAAGGCTTAGAGAGCAGAGGGGGGCTATCAGCTAGAAGAGGGACATGATTTGAAAAGAAGCAAGGCCAGTTTTAAGCCAGTGTTTTTAATTCAGGCTTTGGATACACTTGAGCACCTCTCATTGAGAGATTAGGTGTATGAGGAGGCCAGCAAGGGCCTTTAGTTCATTTCCTTCAGAGGCCAGGGCAACCTTTTCAGGAGTTTTTGCAAAATGGTGCGTGTTCATTGAGTTTGTGGTTTGGTATTTATGGTAGTTGACCACAAGCAACTTAAATACATACACACTGTCTGCATGTAGCCACTCACATGTTATGGTGTAGGGCAAAGTTTAACCTGACGTCAGTGTGTGATGAGAACTAGGACAAAGTGAAATGTGTATGTGATTAGGTGCCAACTACTTTCAAACCACTGTTCTGTCTCTTAATTAGCAGTTCAGCAGTTGCATGCTGCAGATTGGAAGAGACAGTTCACAAACAACAACTGGTTCTAGACACCTTATGAAAACAAATACAGTGTTTTATTGTATTTTTTCTCTTGTTGGGGTGTGCTTGAGAGAAATGTATTTAATTCTTGACATCACAAATTACTGATTAATTGTCTGTGTTTATACTGTATGTATATGCATGTGTGTTACCTGCAGTACATAGGAGAAACAGTCCTGATACTCTTCTCTCTTCAGTTTCATGCCGTTAACGAAGACCTCACCCAACAGTGTACCAGAGTTTCTAATCCTCCCTGAGATGGCATCCAACAATGTAGTCTTTCCTGAGCCTTTACAAGGCAAAGTGCACACACACAACACAAACATACATTTGTACATATAGTATTAAAAAACATATGTATATATTTTTTACGTGAGATTATTTTGTTGGGCTTTTATGGCCTTCAATCGAAAGGACAGCTTGAAGACAGGAAAGGGGAAAGGGGGGGGGGGACGACATGCAGCAAAGGGCCCCGGGCCGGATCCGAACCTGGGCCGCTGGCAAGGACTCAGCCTACATGGGACGCACACGCTACTGGGGTCACTAGAGGTCGCCCCATTAAAAAACATATTTAAAAACATTTTAGGTAGGCAACAGAAGGATTTTTTCAAACACATTAACCCGTGTTTGCTGCAGGGGGGCATTTCCCAATCACACTCTAGTCTTAACCAATTAATATGACCTTCAACCTGAATAAAAAGGTGCTGTCACATTGTCTTTATTTACATTCTTCAGCACAACATAATGAATACCTTGTATTCAAGAAGTCACGCTGTCTCACAACTCAATCACTTCCATCCATTTCCATTAAAAATTGATCTTATTGTATGTTATAAAAATATATCCTATCTGATTTTTTTGTTGAGTTTAAACACTTTGCTCTTTGGACTGAGCGAAATGCAAACCTGAATTGCCCAGTATGCCCATGATCTGCCCACTGTCCACGTGGAAGGAGACATCATTGAGGATCTGACGAGTCCATCGCTTTCTGTAGGAGGGTAAGTCCCACCACGGACCCACACGCTCACTGGACACACACACACACACACACACACACACACACACACACACACACACACACACACACACACACACACACACACACACACAGGGACATTTTCAACATATTTGTTTTAACATTCCCAGAATCCAATCAATCCCCACTGTGAAAATGATCATCATTTGATTTGAAAATATGTAAGTATTTATCAACAATCAGCAATGTGTATTTTACACTAGTCAATAGACAGAAAGTTGCATGCGTTACACATTACATTTTTGTTTCTGCTATTGCATTAGAAATGAAAGTTAGACCACATAAAATAGATAGATAATTTGACCCAAACCTGTATGCATAATAATATAAACATCCTCTGTATAATGTCATCTGATTGATTCACAGAGTCTGTTGTTGTCTCTTAGCCATCCTCTTGTACACTCTGTCTGTGTCTGCAGCTTTTACCTGACTGTGTAGGAGATGTTGCTGACACTGAGACAACAGGAGGGCTCTGATTGCTCTGATCGCTCCTCTCTAGTGTCCTTCGATACATCCCTCTTCTCCTCCAACACAAACTTGAAGGACTCTCTAACTTTGGTCCCGTTCTCTGGCTCCACCTGCATTGAATAAAATGTGTTCATGTCTCCGTCCAGTGTGCTACTTCAAACAACAACTGTAAGTCAAGTCCGTCTCAGATCAGTTTGTTCATATCCACACGACTCGTACACAGCATGTGAAGCTTAGGTTGAGTCGTCTTACAGACCCAGACTTTGTTTCTCTGCACCCAGTCCCTGTACAGTGCAGCAGTATAAGAGTAGTGGTGTCTCTCAGGAGCCATAAACACACACTGTGTTATCTCAGAGAACTTTGATCTGGAGCTGTATAAAGAAGACACAAAAAAAGCACACACACACACTGAGTACATTGACTGGCTAGCTCACTACAGACTTCTCACTTCAGTCCATAAATTGTACGCTTTGTGTAGAAAAGCTATGACTGACATGACAGAGCAGATGAAAAATTGACGGGACATGAACTTTGACGCTTTGAGAGAGAAGGCTTGTGAGCTGAGACAAGAGGAGGTCTTCAGCTGGACTGGAGTCAAACTATATAACAAAGAGAAGACACGGAGAACAGGGGAACAACAGGAGAGAAAAAAAAGGCTGAGACCCGTAGAGAGAAAAAGAGAGAAACTGAACAGAAGAAGAAAGAGGGGGTGTTAACCTCTTGACCCTACAAACATCAACCAGCATCTGGTATCATCATGGACACAGACACCAGCCTCAACCATGCAAACAGCTCGTTACAGGTCAGTTTATTACATTGGATCACAAGGCATTGGTTTTGAGTTGCTCTACTAATATACTGATATACCTTGGTTAAATCAAAACCATGTCGAAACCTTCTGTTGATTCCTTTTATCCTTAACCCCCAAAACCACTGAACTTTAAAACTTAGTCCATACTCTAAAAAACAATTTGATGCTTCATTTATTTTCCATCTACCTATCTACCTTGTAAAAACACATGCATTCATAGACACACATGCATCTATATAAACACACACACACACACACACAAACACACACACACACACAACCCATTTTTCTAAACTAGACTTAGTTTATCAAAGCCCATCTAAACTAGACTTAGTTTATAAGCCCAGGAACCATACAGTCAGTATACAATACTATCACCTTGAGTCCTTTTTGTATCATTCAATATACAGTATTCTAAATACAAAAGTTTCTCTTAAGTGATGTTTGTTCTCTCTCATTTGAAACAACCCTTGGATACTGTTCGATAGCTGTTGATTATTTACTTTGTACATGATTTGTGCAGTTTTAAAGTCAACAATATCGTTAGTGCTTTTAGTTTGATGAAAAGTGGATTAGTTGGTGCTCTATAAGTGGTTATATTTACGATTCTTATGGCTCAATTTTGAAGGATGAATATAGGTTCAGTGTTTGTTATGTAAGTGTTTCCCCACACTTCCAAACAGTAAGTAATGTATGGCAGTATGAAGGAACAATACAACATGACAATGAATGTTGATTTAGTTGGTATTTGGTTTTATACAGTATTGCAATTGATTTGGATATTTTGGCCTTAATATGATGTATATGTGGCTTCCAACATGATTTTTCATTGATTATTAATACCAGCAATTTAAGTTGTTTTACTTTTTCTATTTCACTGTCATTTGTCTTAAGTTTTTTGTGTACATTTTTTTTGCACAATTCCCAAAAATTATACATTTTGTTTTACTTAAGTTCAGTGTTTACATCAAACCAGCTCTTCTTCTTTTTAAATTAATTTCCCACTGTATCCAAGCGTTGTTCCAGATTTCCCCCAGAACAGATTAGTGTTATTAGAAAATAAAATGCTTTTCAGTGTTTTTGACACCTCACAATACAATATTTAAGTTAAACAACAATGGTCCCAACACTGACCCCTGGGGGACCCCACAGGTGATTTTCTTTCACTTTGATTTAAGGTTTTGCAATACAACATGATGATGTCAGTTATGTAAGTAGCTATTTAACCAAGAAAGTGCAGTCCTGCTAATTCCATATTTGTGTAATTTCATAAGCAATAAATTGTAGTTAAAGGCCTTCATAAGATCCAAGAATATCCCCACTGCATATGCCGTTATTTCTTCTACAAATTGAATAAGTGCATGTGAAGTTGTCCTATTTAGCCCTGAAACCACATTTCTGATCAGACAGTATATTGTGTTTAGTAATGAAGTTGTCGAACCTTGTTGAGAATATTTTTTCTAGTATATTTTATGAATTGTTATGCGTTAGAGGTTTAACAACACAATCAATAATACTTTTGACCATAAACATGTCAATACCATTCCAGTCTGTGGACTTTTTACTCTTAAATGTTTTAACAGTCTCAATAATTTCTTCTAATAGCATTGGAGACATAATGTTTCCAGCAATATCAGCCATTTTACATGATTTCTACAGTATGTAACACGTGTCAAACTCAAGACCCGAGGGCCAAATCTGGCCCCTGGCAGATTTAGATCCGGCCCTCATAACAATTTAGGTTCATAATAAATTTTGGCCCACTTAGTTTTTGTCACTTTTCTGAAGTTTTTGTCACTTTTGTCGATGCTTTTGGCACTTTTTTTCAACGTTTTTGCAACCTTTGCTGAAGTTCTTTCCCTCGCTTTTTACGACCTTTTTTCTTTGATGGCTAAGTTACTTTTTTGAGGCTTTATGTCGACCAAGCTGTAAGTGAGAAGAGTATATGAGACATGCATATGAGACATTAAACTAAACTAAACAAACTGGTCCTTGATGTGATTCTTATTTTCCAGTGTGGCCCTTAGTGAAACTGAGTTTGACACCGCTGCTGTACAGTGTACAGTGTGTACATTAGTTGGTGTGAGCATGTGCTGCATTTTGAATCATACGTTTTCAGTCAATACTTTTAATTTTTGGATAGAGTTATAGATTACATAATGAAAAGTGAAGGAATTAACATAATTAATAATACTAATTTTTTAAATGGACTCTGGACCCTAAAAAGGTCTTAGGCAACTATTTGTGTGTACAAACACACAAGCAGGTACACGCCATGCACCTGCAACTCAAATGGTTGAGTCACATGCTCATTCATTAAACAAGTAATTAAAACTGTAAAATAAACTAGTTGATAAAGATGATAGGAAGGGCAGATACTTTGATAAGGTAAATTGTGGGTCAATGTTCTCAGGGAACTTTCACAGACACAGTGAGCAGGCAAGTGAAAAACAATTCATTAATTATTATTCAAACATTTGGCAACTTTAAAATTATGATTTCTAAATGATCACTCTTAATGGTCTTCACACAGATTTTATTGCAGTTTATCCTTTAGAACTGATATGGATACTGATATAGAGTCCTTGCCTCTGCGAAACTCGTTGACCTGTCTACTTTGCTGTCTCTTTAACAGCATCCAGACATTGAGTTGTTCTCGTCTGAAGAAGACAGCAGTCTCTACTTCACCTACAGTGGAGGTTGCAATGAGCTAGAGGTCAACAACCTGCATTATGAGGTAACTAACAGACAGCCGCTCTGCTCTCATGCACATTTATCTCTGTACCGTATGTATGCATGTTGTATGTGCTCATTGTGTGTGTTTGTGTGTGTGGTCCCAGGTTGACACAGCGGCTCAGATCCCCTGGTATGAGAGGTTATCAGAGTTCAAGTTGCCGTGGGAGATAAACGGAAACAAGCAGATAGCCATCAACAGCCTCAGCCTCCGAGTCCACAGTGGGCAGATGCTGGCCGTCATTGGCAGCTCAGGTGACACAAACTCAAACAAACACACTGCTTTTAAGTATTACCGTTTCTAATCAAGGTAATACATGTAGTCTCCTTGGACAATGTCATCTGTTCCACCTGCCTTTCTGTCAAGCTTGGCTAAAGGCCTCATCTCAGCAGCACTGTTCACATGGAAAATCAAAGCCTCAATTACATATATATATATATATATATATATATATATATATATATATATATATATATATATATATATATATATATATATATATATATTGCACAACAGAGAAAAACAATAAAACTGTATCTTTCTTTAGACTCCAGCTGCATGCAAGTGAGTTTTATTATGTTTTGATGCTTAATTCATTCAATCATCTTTTTCCAGGTTGTGGTAAAACATCTTTGCTGGACATAATAACATGCCGTGACGAGGGCGGTAAAATGACGTCCGGTCAGGTTCTGATTAACGGGAAGCCAAACACGCCCCAGCTGGTGAAGAAGAGCATCGCTCATGTCCGCCAAGATGACCGCCTTCTTCCTCACCTCACCGTCCGTGAAACCCTCGTCTTTGTTGCCAAACTGAGACTCCCCACCCACTTCACACAGGCTCAGAGGGAGCAGAGGGTGAGATTAGACTTGATAGACCAACAGGACATAACCATATCCAAACATGCACAGACTTAACACAGCATGAGGACATCTTGTAATACAAACATTGACCTCATACTTGAAATGTCACACTCTGCATATAATCTCCATTTGGACCAAATGTGATTGCAGTGCAATTTCTTATTCCTCACAAAATGTAGTAAGCTGAAATACTAAACAATATATGATAAACTTTTCTGTGTGTTTTGAATGACACATTATAAGTTACACGTGACAAACTATGTCTCTGCTGTTTTCTGTCACAGGTGGATGATGTCATCGCAGAGCTGCGGCTGCGACAGTGTGCTCACACCAGAGTGGGAAACAACTATGTGAGGGGTGTTTCTGGAGGAGAGAGGAGGAGAGTCAGTATAGCTGTCCAACTTCTTTGGAACCCCGGTGAGAGAAAAAACAGACAAACAACCTCTTAAACTCTTGATTTCCCGTCTTAACTTTTATTATAAACTTTCAGCCTCCCATCTATTGTTTTTTTTAGATGTGAAACTATTGTAAATCACAGAATCACAAATTCCAAAATCTTGGCCCCATTTAGCAGGCAGATTCACATGCAGATTCTCCTTAAGGGGGAGCCGTTCAGTGATTGTTGTCAGCTCATTTTTGAGTAACCTGTCCTGCACCACCTAATAGTAGCAGTTTAGGCCTGCAGATGTTAATGTCGCCACCTACAGGCAAAAAAGTAATAGCTGCAATGTTTTTAGCTGCAAAAATAGTCACTCAAGCTAACAATTCTGTCAATAAACAACAGATATGTTATTGATTTAAATAACACACAGGTTTATAGTTCATCAATATCCATAATCAAACAGCTTAAGTTTCAATACCTTAGTATTATTTTCTGTTATACAATATTAAGATGTAATATACAAAACAATTATAATAGAGTACTCTCCCCATTTTGAAGTTGTATCCACCTATCTGTCTGGCTTTTGATAGAACAGTTGTTTATTCATGTAACCTGTCTTGACAAGATGAAATCCCAACAGATTTTCAAGCCCTCGTTAAAATCTGGGTCCGCTATTACACCTGTCTGGATCCATTCTGCATCTCCACAACCCCAACAATGTTTTTACATTTCAGGCATTTTGATCCTGGACGAGCCCACGTCAGGTTTGGACAGCTTTACAGCCCACAATCTGGTGATCACACTATCTCGCCTGGCCAGGGGAAACCGTCTGGTCCTACTGTCGGTCCACCAGCCTCGGTCAGATATCTTTCAGCTCTTTGACCTCGTTGTCCTGCTGTCGTCAGGTTCAGCTGTTTACTGTGGCGCTGCTCGTGACATGGTGCCTTACTTCACTGCTCTGGGATACCCCTGCCCACGATACTGCAACCCCTCTGACTTCTATGGTTAGTGTGTGTGTTGAAAGCTGTGAAAACAGAATTAGGTGGTACTTCTTTCCAGCAAAGTTGTTATCACCCCCACACTCATTGGCAACTTTGGGAGATTTATCACCAAGAATGGTACATTTCTTTAGCCTGGTCCTACCAGACTTTCGTACATTTCATTAGTACAGAGTCTGGCCACTCTCCATTGACAAGTGTTAACTTCCTTGAAGGCAGGTACTCTGTTGAAGTTTAAAACTATTGGATCTGCCCAGAGCCACTCTGGATCTGCCATAACCAATCGCTAATGTTTGGTCGTGACGTCGGCTTAGCATCGCTAGCGTTTGCCTTAGCTAACTCCTTCACCACTAACGGAGCGATCTGGAAGATCTAACTTTTCCCAAACCATGTGGGGAGGAGGGCTTTAACTTCTGGATATAGGGCAGCGTTGCCACAATGGACTGAATGTCTTCGCTCGCATCTTTCTCCCCTGCCATTACAGAACTCACCAAAAGTTACCGAACCTCAACGTCATCATTCTCAGCCACTCCCTCTGTTCGCTGATTGGACCGGTAAAGATTTGACCAGAGAAAACCCAAGAACATACCGCAAACCCAGATGTAGTACTGAAGGAAAATAAAAATTGAACGGAAGTACGTAGGAGGGCGGAACCAGGCTAACATTTCTTGGTGCCAAAGCACAAAAGCAGCTTTAAAGTTGTCAACATGTTTTGCATCTGCATCTTAATGATAAATACTATAACTCTTTAAACATCCATGGTGTCAAATGTGACCCATTCCTCTTTATAAACCTTTTTACTTTTTCAAGCCTCATTTTGTTGGTGTTTGTGTGTGTGTGTCCAGTTGACCTGATCAGTATAGACCGGCGTAGTCCAGAGCGAGAGGCCGAGTGTTTGGAGCGGTCCAGAGTTCTGGCTGAGCAGTTAATGGAAAAGGTCCGAGACACAGGCGATCACATGTGGAAATCAGCTGGGACACACACAGCACTGACACAAACTGAAAGGTAGCTGTGTGTTTAAGTTTGCCTTCTTTTCTTCACCTTTTCTTTATCTATACATTCACATATTTTTCCAAACTTTTACCTTGTTTGCAATTATGTCCTACAATTATTTATCTACTGTAGTTCTTCTCTCATTACCTCCCCTCTCCTTTACAATGACATAACTTTGTATAAATGCAGGGGTTGTGGTCTCAGTTATCTAAGCAGCAGCTACAGCAGCTACATGGCACTTAGGGGTTACAACTCAACAGTGTTTAGAGTGACCCATTTCAAAGGCAAATGTCTTTGTGGTTAAGTTTTACCTGTGGATGCAAAACTCGGGACATTTTAAAGTGAACTTTCTAGAGATTCATCCTTTAATGTTGATAATTTATGAGAAATTCGGTCCAGTGTGCTAACCCAGACAACATGACCTACTGTTTTCCTGCCTGCAGCCCTCAGCAGCTGAGCAAAGTAATCACCATTTCCAATCAAAGTAACAGACTGCCTGGCCGACTACACCAGTTTACGACCCTCATCAGGTAAGACCAACTCACAGGGATGTATTACAGCAGTGGTTGCCGACCTTTTTGTCCATTGTACCTCCACAACCCTGTCACATGAGTTCAAGTACCCCTTTATCAACACCTGTGATGTTTACAATATGTTCATTTAAACTGATTTTAAACTGGATGTTATTTAATACTATTATTTATAAAAGGATGGATATTATTTAAAAAAAAATTTATACAAGAGTGATCCTGGAATTGTCAATCTTTAGGCTTGATCTCTTTTGTCTTTTTTTATAGTTTGATTAGTTTAGCATTTGTCATTGTACTACTTTTCAATCATTTATTTACGCTACTTTTAGCAATGCATTTTGATTTCTCTGCTCAGTGCAAACTAGTTTTCATGAACTTTCAATGGCAGCAGGTGGTGTTTTGGTGTTACTATAAATATACTAAAGATCAGCCTTACAACCATTTGTAATCTGTTTTGTGTGTTATTGACCTCCCCTCCTTTCGTCTCCCTCAGGCGTCACATGTATAATGACTTCAGAGACCTGGTCACCTTATTGGTCCACGGCTTCGAGGCCCTCCTCATGTCACTGCTGGTCGGTTTTCTCTACTATGGGGCAGGAGAAGAGCGTCTGTCCATTCAGGACACAGTGGCCCTCCTCTACATGATCGGAGCTCTCACCCCATTTGCTGTGGTGCTGGACGTCATAGCTAAATGTGAGTAACGTTTGTTTGGGAGGATGAAAGTCAAAGTCGGTCTGCAAATCAGTCAAGGTGTTAATTCACTTTCAAATTTAATCTAATCTGATGTTATCCAATCTTCTAAGCATGTAAAAGCATAGCCACTTTTAACAAGCAACACAACACATTGTATACAGACAACCTGAAACAAATGAAGAAAACTACACAAAACAAAACCATATTTTCCATATAATAATTCTATGAAAAGGAAAGAAAAGAACCAGAATTCATTAAAAGTGAAGTGAAGTTGTGAGCACAGCATTTGCAGTCTTAGAACATAGTTGGCAGAAGTGCATCAGATCAATGTTGAAAAACTGTAACAAGACAAACCAGCCAGAGGTTATGGGGTTCCATTTGTGCCAAAATTAAGTCGACATACTACCTGTCTATGCTTTGTGTCGTCTTCCATGTCTATGTGTCTAGACACATAGACATGGAAGACGACACAAAGCATAGACAGGTAGTATGTCGACTTAATTTTGGCACAAATGGAACCCCATAAGAGGTAAGATGGTTCAAAACAGTTGGCAAAGTTATCAAAAATGTATAAAGAAGAGTGAAGCAATTCATGTTGAGATGATCTGTCTACACGTTTATGTATGTGTGAGTGTGTATGTGTGTGTGTGTGTGTGTGTGTGTGTGTAGTTGTTGGGACTGTAATATGCCACTGTATTTGTTAAAAAAGAGACAATAAACAGAGACATTAAGGATCATTGTGGAAGAGTTGGACACCGTGTTCTTGGATTCATCTTGGGAAAACAGACTGGTCGTGACGGTTTTCCCAAGATGGCGCATTTAAAAAAAAAAGTAATTGAAGAAGAGTTGCAATGTGTAAGGCCTGATATCAGAGGTTATATTGCTGCAGCTCAACAAACTAACTTACTGTTCTCTGCAGGTCACACAGAGAGAGCCATGCTCTACCACGAGCTGGAGGACGGCATGTACTCTGTCACCTCCTACTTCTTTGCCAAGGTAAACCACAGTGATAAAACTGTATCTCCAGTAGGGGTCAGTCTTGATCCATGCTGGAGTCACACTTTAGTGTAATGTACAGTACTGTAATGTGGAGTTGAAAAGCATGTGTATGTGTGTTTTTCTGCATTTCTGTCTGTTCTGTGTATTTAAACATATTCTTACTTCCAGGTCCTGGGAGAGTTACCAGAGCACTGCGTGTTCACGCTGGTGTACGGCTTGCCCATCTATTGGCTGGCCGGTCTTAACGAGGCTCCGGATCGTTTCCTGCTAAACCTCCTGCTGGTGTGGCTGATGGTTTACTGCAGCCGAGCCATGGCTCTGTTTGTAGCAGCTGCGTTGCCCACCCTGCAGACCTCAGCATTCATGGGCAACGCCTTGTTCACTGTCTTCTACTTGACCGGAGGTTTTGTCATCAGCCTGGAGAATATGTGGCTTGGTGAGAGGAGATGGATTCAATGGGCCCTTCTTACGCACTTTTGGCATTCACTAATGTTTTCTTAACTTGGATTTGTTCTTAGCTAAGAACAAAATCTACGAACACTGAAAAGCACTCTTACGCACATTTGAGTGATGACAATTTGCTCCAAATGATTGCTTACTGCATTTTATTTAATTCTACAGTCGTTTACAATGATAGTATTGTACTGTAATGTATTTCTGATCATTTGTTGAAAAAGAAAACATATTATGCAAAAAAAAACACTAACACTGCAATTTACATCAGCAATTAAACTGATTAAATCCTGCATTATTTGGTGATTGATCGCTATTTATAGGGCCAAAATGCAGTGGTAGAATGTAACAAAGTACAAATTCGTCCTAACTGTACTTAAGTACATTTTTCACGTATCTGTACTTTACTTAAGTAGACTCAATAGTGCATAGCCTAGTTTTGACTTTTACTTTGTTACATTTTGCAGCAATTATCTATACTTTCTACTCCACTACATTTCTACAATGTTCCGTTACATTTTCTGATCAGTTTCCCCCCTCTGCCAAAACGTCTTCCTGACCGTCACACGTTTGTCTCACCAGTAAAGTTTGGTTGCCATAGATACTGTATATATGGGGCACCGCTGATCCAAGCCGGCTCCGGTGCTGCAGAGCCACTGACCCTCGGTAATACAGCCTCCGGTAAAAGTGAAAATGAAAACGTTTGTTTTTATTATTCCCGTTTTTAAATCATAGTTGCTACATCTATTTCTCTCCACAGCGTCGTTTACTCCTCCGCCAGGCTGCGTAAAACGCGTTCATATCTTATTTATTTGGCTGGACCTCTTCACATCTCCCCATTTGCGCTGCTTCACACACTTTATTTGCTTACTTGCATGGTTAAGAAAATAAAACTGTCTTAAAATACATCCATGAATAAAACCAACCGCATTCCTATTCTAACAACACATTTCCGTTTTATGCTGGTTAGGATAGGAACTATTTTTAAAAGCCAGGCCTTGTTTGTGGTAGTGGACATCTTCTACTTTTACTAAAGTAAATGTCTCTGGTTATTTGTACTTTTATTTAAGTACTGAGATTCAGTACTTCCTCCACCGCGGCTCCGACAATCTCCGAAAACCTGTCTCCCAGGAGGTGCACAGGAAGTGTCATGTCCTTATATGGGAATTTGCGGGGCGTTTTTTCTATGCTAATTAGGAACAACTGGCACGCGCTTTCAGTTACGAAGACGTGGGATTAAGATAAAATAGATAAGAACACAGGTGTGAACAAATCTGCTGTTTAAGAACACGTCATGAATCCGACGTAGACTTTTCTTAGGAACCTTCTTAAGAACATATTTAAGAGAAAACTTAAGAAGATATTGGTGAATGAGGCCCATTGTCCTTAGTTAAAAGATGTGTGAGGATAGTGAACAGCTTGGGGGAAATGAAAAGATGCTGGTCAGTATGTGAGGTTTATACCTGCATGTTTTTTGACTCCCCAGTGGCCTCGTGGCTCTCCCACGCCTCCTTCATGCGTTGGGGTTTTGAGGGCATGCTGCAGGTACAGTTCAGAGGCAACAAGTACCCCGTCACCATTAGAAACATCACCATCCAGGTTGACGGCATACACGTGAGTTAGAAACAAACACACTAATACAGAATCATACATGGTGTTAATCAAACAGTTCCACATTGTCCATTTGTCAATTCTTCTGTGCAGATGTGTTGGATGATAACATCAACTTAGAAACAAAAGAAAAAAATCCAGCACTCTGCTCTTTTTCCCCCCCCCAAAAGTACAAATTTCCTTTTTATTAGAGTTAGTGTTTTCACTCCAAGGAATACATGTTGAAAACTACAATATTGGGCAATAATTGTAAATAAATAAACCACAATGAACTATCAAAATGTATTAAAATCAAAGTACTGGACATGGACAAACCAACATCTTTCTAATCCTGTAACTGTCTGTGTTTGTCTTTGAGGTGGTGGAGGCCATGAACATGAACCAGTACCCTCTGTACTCGTGCTATCTGGTCCTGCTGGCAGTCTGTCTGGTCTTCATGGCGCTCTATTACGTGTCCCTAAAATTCATCAAACAGAAGTCCAGTCAGGACTGGTGAACACATCTGGACCAGGTTTTCAACTTTAGGAAGTGTTTTTTTTGCAGCAGCAGTGGAAAGAAAGTAAAGTGGGTTCTAGTTTGACTGGTTTGTCACTGAGCCATGCTTTCCATTCTTATTAGGATGTTTGACAGTAAAAAAAAGTGCTTAATTTAGGGGAGAAAAATACAACTTATGTTTTGAATTTACCTTTTTACAATAATCTCAAAATCAGAAACTCCTGCACTCCACACTTTAATGGTAGAAATGTGAAATAACCCTTCTCCTAAAGTCACCCTTCTTGATGTTTGAAATAATTCGTAAAAGTGCAGCAATTTCTCTCATCTGTGACTAGTCAATACATCTCAACATATACCTAACAGTTTAAAGATGGGAATATTTGGAATTTGGGTAAGAAAATAAGTTTTGGAGGAGAACTTGTTGCAGTACAGCTGTCTGCTGCTGGATGGCAGCAGAGCACTGCACTAACATCAAAGTTAAAATGATAAACTTCTTTCTCTCCCTCTCTTCTCTGTCTTGGCAAATGATTAGAGCGCCACTTTGGCAGATACCCATCTACAGCTTTTGCTTGTTCCATTTTCAATCTTCTTTTTTTCTACAGCTTTATCTTTTTTTTTTTCTATATGTAAGGTTATTAAGCTTAACAATGTGTGTGCCAGTATAGGGAGCACTGGAGAAAAAAAAAAGCTTAGTAGAGATTTAGTAAATCACACTCAGAAAAGAAAAAAAGAGCTTGTACTTGTGTCCTCATAGATTGAAGATTATGTAAGCAGTGAGTTTTTGCACTGGTGCAAAAGCCTGATAGAAATATTTTACTGACATGGTATGAGTCCAAATTAGTAAAGTATTAAGTCAAGCTGCTCCACTTGAGCGTGTTTTATTTTTGTCTTCATACTCTCTCTGCTATCCTGTGACCTGATTATACAGTTCAATGGCATTTTATTTCAGCACCACACAAAACCCTTAGAAATGGTTCTTCATGTAAAATGAAGGAAATATTAGGTGCATGTAACACCATAAAAAAAAAATGTCCCGCAATTTTATCCATTCATGTCAACTGTACTCATTTTTATTAACTTACGCAACGTTACAAAAGGCAAAACATTGCAAAAACTAACAACAAAAGTTCCCGATGACTGTGTTACTTCTCCTGCGTCTTAATTTGTATCACAAATAAGATCCACAGTCTGGGCTGACCCTCTGACGTCAACAGCACAGCAGCTTGTGTTACATAAGCCATGAATATCTTAGGCCAGGATCGGAGACCATAGAGCACATGTGTCAAACTCAAGGCCCGTGGGCCAAATCCGGGCCCTTGCAGATTTAGATCCGGCCTGTATATCAATTTGGGTTCACAATACATTTTGGCCCACCTAGTTGTGCGCCAAACCAAAAACACAGGAAAGTGTTTTTTAAACTGCAATTACCTGACATTCAAAGCAGAATATGGCAGATTTGCTTTGTTATTAAAAAAAAAAATGTATCATTGTTTTTTGCTTGATTAGCTAAATTCTATGATGGCTAAGGTACTCTTTTAATGACTTTTGTAGGGCTTCATGTCAACCAAAATGTGACAAAAAGTGTACAAAAATGTCGGAAAAAGCAACAAATTTACAAAAAGGTGACAAATGTCTGAGAAAGCCACAAAAAAAGTCAGAACAAAAACAACAAAAATGAGGAAAAAAGCTACCAAAATGTTTTTAAAAAAAAGTGACGTGGTAACAAAAGCACGTTAATAAACTCTACATGTCTGGCCCTTGGTGTGATTCTCTTTTTCCAGTGTGGCTCTAAGTGAAAATGAGTTTGACACCCCTGCCATAGAGGGTTCAGCCTGGAGAATATGTGGTTTGGTGAGAGGAGATGGATTCATTGTCCTTAGTTAAAAGATGTGTGAGGATAGAGAACAGCTTGGGGGAAAAGAAAAGATGCTGGTCAGTATGTGAGGTTTATACCTGCATGTTTTTTGACTCCCCAGTGGCCTCCTGGCTCTCCCACGCCTCCTTCATGCGTTGGGGTTTTGAGGGCATGCTGCAGGTACAGTTCAGAGGCAACAAGTACCCCGTCACCATTAGAAACATCACCATCCAGGTTGTGTTACATAAGCCAGGAATATCTTAGGGCAGGATCGGAGACCATAGAGGGTTCAGCCAAGCGGAGGAAGGCTGCAGATGCAGGTCAGAGGACAGAAGAGCCTAGAGGATGTTTTTTTTTTTTTTACCGTTTGTAGTGTAAGGGGATGTGTAGGTATGTGACATACATTTGAGAAAAATTAGGGTATTACCTGTCCCAAATCCATAGAACATACTAATTATGAGCAGGTTTTGAGAATACAGTGTGTTCACACTGAAAAAAAGTAACATAATAAAGGACACTTGATTTTTGAGTGTGTTTTTAATGTGGAAAAGGGTGGAAAAAGTGTTGATTATTTACTTAAGTAAAAGTACTAATAGCAAAATGTAAAATTACCCCATTTAAAGTAAGTCTTACTTTTAAAATTGTAATTAAATTAACGCACAGAAGTATTGATAATTTAATTTACAGTAAAAGTACTCATTCTGCAGCAGAACGGCTCCTGTCAGTGTCATATTACTACAACTATTATGAGTGTACTATTACTTAAGCATTTTAATGTTGTAGCTGATCAAGAAAGAGCTAATTTTTACTAATTCTATACTTTGGGGTAGTTTGATCTGTAACGATGCATATCATTTTAGTGTTCATAGATTTTGTGTGAACAATTTTAATCTGTAAAGTAATATGCAACCATGGTAGTCCAATAAATGTAGTGGAGTAAATATTACAATATTTCCCTCTGACATGTAGTGAAGTGTAAAATAGCGTAAAATGGAAATACTCAGTTCGCTACTTTCCAACACTGAGCTGCATATAAAGCGCTTATGTATTCTGAATTACAGAGAACATGTTCAATAAAACCGTTCGAGTTACACCTCCGTTTTTTCATCTGTTTAGTGTAATTTGCAGTTTGATGCATGTTCATTTCTTGGGTTCTAACTGCATGAACAGTATACTATAAAGATTAGCATAGTACTGTATACACTATTTACAGTTTGGAATTGGGACACGGATATTGGGTGTTGTCTTAGCAGGAAAGGCACAGGTGTCATTGATAACCTTACTGCATTCTAGTTTTGGCCTTGTTATTGTGCATACAGACTCTTTGGGACACATCAATGGAGCGGAGTCATTGCTAATGAAATTAGCTCCACTTGTGCCTTACCTGCTGCCCTGAAAAAACAAAAAGAGTTAATTGTACCACTAAATACTTTTTAAACCACACAAAGACTCGGGCTCAGAATGTGACATTTATTAGCATAAATACTTCTGTACATTCCCAACATCATCATCATCATCCTCAATAGCACAGTGGACATAGTCTATCATCCAACAGTTATAACACAATACTCAACATTTCAGCTCAGACAATTTATATAAAAAAGAAAGACAAACGAGGAAAACCGTGGGATTTGAATGGAGGTGAGGAGGATGATTCTTTATGCCTCAGCTGTCGTCTGGGCTTTTGCCGCTCTCTCTTTCAGCTTGTCTGCATAAAACTTAAAGGACTCCTGGAAAGAGAAAGAATGATTTAGCATCAAATATATACAAAACAAACAAATAAATGCTCACCTGCCATATAGTGAGGCTGTACGGTGTGTGTGTGTGTGTGTGTGTGTGTGTGTGTGTGTGTGTATTTCTATCTCGGCTCTTTCCAAAAAGTGGAGCCCTCCTGGGTCTGTCTAAATAGTCTCCACTCTCCAACCAGGTTGTCTTGTTTCATCTTTAAATCCCCATTAATACACAAATTAGGGATTTGTAGCACACTCCCCAAACACACACTCACTCACTCTTTGCCTCTGTTCCTGGCTAATTAATCAGTGTTTTGATCCAAAGTGTTGGCTGGGTGCTTTTTGGAGGGGAGAAGGTGAGAGCTTTTCCACAGATTACACCAGCTTCTTTCATTTTAGGTTTGCTTATTAATGCTAACAAATAGCTGTGTTCACGAGAGAGAGAGAGAGAGAGAGAGAGAGAGAGAGAGAGAGAGAGAGATATTCTGGCAGGAGCTAGAAACACTTTCAAAAGGGTCTGTTCAACCTAATTACAATAACATATTTTCGCACCAAATGTGGTTTTCTTTGTCCCAGTTTTGAGCTGTCTGTCTGATACTGTGGCAGGTTTTTATTTCTGGTGCTCAAAGCAATTAGAAATAACATTTGTAAAATTCAATGGCAACATTTCTTTATAGAAACAGTGGCCCTGATACTCTGGATAATCCACAAATCTCACTGAACATTGGGACTACTTTCTACTAAAGAAATAGTCCTTATAAAAACTGTAGAGGACTGTATTTTGTTGATTATCCATAGTAATGGGGACATGCAATAACATTTTCATATTCTCATAATAAATCTCTCTTTTTCTATGATGTTTGCCTGTAACTTATTTCCAAATCAAATGAAGCAAACTCTCTTAATTACTGCCTAAACATATTTTAAATTGCTCGTTTCAAATTGATGAATTCATGAAATGTGATGCTTAGCGTAATCAACGCCCCCAAATTGCTAAATAAAGCGTAAAAAAGGAGAACTTCACTCTGTGGAGCTTCAGGATGATCAAACTACAGCAGCATCTATTGTCGAGAAATATTACGGTTGTCAAAGCCAATATCATAAACATGGTATTAATTGATTTTGTTGAGATAAACTCCATATTAACTCAGATTTATGCATTCCACATTTTGTTTTCTTATTATGTGCACATGACTCGTACGAGAGGTATGGAGCCACTCGTAAATTTCATTCGAACCTAAGAGAAAATTCTATGAAACAAAATCTCTGAAAGTTCTCTTAAATCACTCGTACATGCCACTTAAGAACAAATCCAGACCTGCTAACCTTGAAAAACTTTTTTGAGTAGCATCTTACTGATTTATTGTTGAAGTTCTGGTTCATGAACACGGCGGCACGCACGTGGAATAAATGTGCCATTAAATGTCAAATCTGTATACATTTTAAACCCTAGAAAATAATTATGTTGAAGTAGGCTACTTGAATTAAATAAAACAATTTAAATTATCCGTCATATTTAATACAATTAATTGGATCTTAATATAATCCAATAAAATAAAATATATTACACTGCATAATGAGCACTTTTACTTTTGGTGTTTTAAGTATATTTTGATAATACTTTTGTACTATTGGGAAGATATTGAATGCAGGACTTGTAACTGACAAGTAATTTGTTCTAATTTGTTTTTTCTACTTTTACTGCAATACATAATCTGAGTTAGTCTTCCACCTCTGTCTGTAAATCACCAACAGTCATGCATGAATACCTGCAGCAGTGTTTAACACTGAAAACACAGCTCAGTTCAGCGTTTACTTGCAGCTCTGCTACAGTAGCAGATAACCTTTAACGTTACCTGCCGGTCACATGGTCTCTCACAGTAAAGTCCTGCACGGATCAACAGACATTAAAGTCCGCCGGCTGCTCGCTCTCTTTGTTACGCACACCGAGCAGATTGATGCGCTCATACAGAGCCAATCTTTGCAGATGTTACCGCTCGGTGTTTGGCTAGCTAATAAGCCGTTAGCCTGTTAGCTTGAGCTTTGAAGGCGCCGAGCGGCCAGCCAAAGTCCAACAGACACCGACACATTCCGCACATCCTCCGCTCAATTTAACCGCTAACCCCCCCGGTACCGGTCAGAGAGGCGTGTCTCGGCCCGGTGCGTCCAGCGACGGGCTCCGGTCAGTTTTTAATTAGCCTACATTAGTAACAGTTAATTTTTTTACGGTATGAACTTAATCCTAGGAAAGGCAAAACATATAAGACCTTTGTAACGAAATCCAAGACTTTATAAATGCAAGGCATTATTTATAATAATATAAATAAATAATATTTCTCCAAAGTTGACAGGTAGGCTACGTAAATTAATTCATTTCACAATTTCACCTATCTACATCAAATCAGTTTACCTTTGCAAGCACCGTCCTCCCTTGGGGAAACCAACTAAATTAAACGGGAATGAGAGAGGAGTGAATAACACTTGCATTTGATGCTTTCGTTTTACTATCAGTTGCCGATATCCCATGGATGTATTAGCGATATCCCCGCTTGACATTAGAGGAAGGGACCCGACGGTGTGATTGGTCGAGCATTTCCAGCATGCTCGTGGCTGCTACCTGTTTTAGCCATAAGTTTTAGCTGCCTACTACCATCAAGTGTTAGACTGAGACGGCTACTGCACGTCAACGAGTGAACTCAAAGCACTCACCTATTTCGCGTAGTTTAAAGTGACAAATCGTATCACCGTATTTTGATGTCAAAATGCCTATCTACTACGCAAAATGCGTACAGGTTGGCAGGTCTGCAAATCAGTTTGCACGTTTCTGCTGTGGAAAAATGTTTGCGTGAAGGGTGCAGCAACCGCTACTGTATATAGATGGAGAGGAGAGGAGGGAGAACAACGAGGACAGGTGGGTGAGATGTGTTTATAGAAACTTCTGAACACCGTGACATGTTCACCTTTCCCTCTCCTTGCAACTCCTCTGGCTCTCCTTTGCTTATAAAACCCAGCAATCACTTAACTAACCTGACATCCATTGAATAATGCAGCAGCTTCTCTGCCTTCATCCCTCTTTCTCCTATCTTTGCACTGCAGGTGAGTGTTGCGAAGGTAAGAGGTGGGCTTCGGTTCTACACCTGCCTCGAGGGGACAGCACAGTAAAGTGCTGGGTCTGAGAGGGCTGTGAGTGTGTGTCTGTCTGTTTATGAGTGTGTGAGTCCACTGCCAAAAATAGGACTACATCAAGTTACAAAATGTGCGGAAATGCTCAAAAACACACAGGGCAAGAAACAGTGAGCGGCTATTGCAGTGACACCATCTCGCTTACACACACACACACACACACACACACACACACACACACACACACACACACACACACACACACACACACACACACACACACACCTAGTTACAGGCCTGTGTATATTGAACTATCCTGAGCAGGCAGACTGCTCTGTCACATTACTATGGCACACACAGACCACAGCGCACACACACAATGGCACGTATTAGGGCGCCAGCCGGACAACTGCCAGCACCAGTTTAGGAGCTGTGTTGTGTGCATGCGTTTGTATTTGTACACAGATCTGGTCATAATATGTTGTCCAAGTCTTGAATCAATATGGATGGATGTGTGTGTGTGTGTGTGTGTGTGTTTGTGCGTGTGAGTGAGTGTGTGTGAGAGACTCACTGGGGGCTCCACGAAGGGCACAGTCTCTCCTGCATTGCGGTAAAGAACAGCCAGCCGTTTGAGTGACAGCTCGTCTATGACTATGCCCTCCTTCTGCATCTGCTCTTGCAGAGCCTTGGCTGACAATAAGTCTTTATCCAGGACTGCAAGACAAGAGGGGGAAGAGAGAAAGTAAAGTCAGCAAATGTGATATGTCAAATTCTTATTTGAATGTAGACATTTAGAAAAATGTAAGTCATATTTATTGCTGGTAGGATAATCTTGTTATTTTCCACCTTGTTCTAACATCAACTATTGGAGCCAAGAACAGAGGTCTTAAATGCTCATGTATACGGTCCAATCTTTGTATGTACCCTTGCTTTTACCAGGATAACACATTACTTCTAAAATGCTGCTGGTGGATAGAAGAATTTGTGTAGACTACTTGATTTTCTTCCAATTGTGGAGTAATGATGGAAACAGAGTTTTGTTGCTTTGAACTTGAACTTCCCTTATACAAAGTTCACACGTTGTATTTGGGAAATTTCACTTTCACAAATAAAGCAATACAGCCTCTGGGCAGCAAAATATGTTATACACAGTTAAATATCAGATTATTAAAAAAATGCTGAGCTAAAATCAGCAACTTTCTGTATACTATATCCCTCTTCAGGTGGACGTAACTGAAATGATGACTGAAATAATGTTATGTTGAGAGTAATCATCTGTAATTTTAAATCAGCATGAATGTGCTCGGTTGTGTAAATCAAAAGAGACTAAAGTGGAAAGTAAGGTCACTACTGTCAAAAAAGAAAAGAGCAAGTTAAAGAGAAAAAAGAAAAAGTACACAGAGGGGGCAGAGAACAGAGCTGAGCATCGCTAATTGTGTTCCTTATGGCTGCCTTGACCGACCAGCTAGCTGATGCTAATTAAATAGTCATGTCTGCTCATCTCTGGTGTGACAGGGTACGAAAGAGGGGAGAAAGGGTAGGAAAGGATAGACAGGAGTAAAAAGGTGGACAGGGCAAGAGGCAATGGAGAGGAGAAAAAAAAAAAAAAAAAAAAAAGGTTGAGTGGTGGACTGTGTTGCGATTAGCACGCTAGGCTAGCCAGTACAGCTAACTCGTTAGAGGACATGTGTTCTTCCAACCCCTGAACGTCTGCATACACACTCCTTGACCTGATGCATTGTTAATGCGTCCACTAATGTTGACTTAGCCACAGTACAGCGAGCCTTGTGCGGCTGTGTGTTTGTCTTACCATGACATTTCATCAAGTACGCGTACACCACCTCCTTCTCAGTGAAGTCTGGAATCAGGCTCAGCAGGGCCTTGATCTTGCCCACCTGTGCACACAAATATTAATTTACAAAACAATAACCTTGATTAACTTAGTAATGATAACATTGTACGGACTAACAGGAATCATGGGATTCTGAAAAGAAGAATCCTAATGTGTGATTTTACCTGTCCAGGACGCTGAGCCTTCTGAGACAAGTAGGACACCAGCACCTCCTTCTGTTCAGCCAAGGCGTTACAGCGCTACAGGGACCAAAAAAAACAACAACACGTGAGATATTAACACGAGGGGAGGGGAGAGGGGAGTCTTCTTAAGTCATGAATACTCTCCAACCTGTGCTCTTCACATACAAACAGTACATAAACACACATGCACTCCAACACACCCACTCATTCATGTAAACACCAGCACACCCACACTCAGGTTAAAAGGCTAATTATGGATTTAATAACTACTCGTTTCTTTATGAATTTAAATGTGCAGCACTGTTCACATCAGAAAGCATAATTATCCCCACTTAGTCACATTGAAGTCCATATCTAGTACTCCCGAGCGATTCATTGGACGACCGTCTGCACAGCTTTAAGGCTGTAATCAATTACTGGAGGACAGGAAGTAACAGAGATGATGGACATCAGGCATGAGATGAAGAAACAGAACGGAGGTTTAAAAAAAAAGTTCTAACAATAAATCATCCTATATAAATTTTTTGACAACCTACATATGGACCCTTCATGTTTTTTTTTTAAGGAATTGACATAAGAATATGTACTGTTCGTGACATTTACAGTTTAAATAAAAAAATAAACCTCTCATCACTCTCTGGTAGACTTATGTTATGTTAGCTCAGTTTCTCTACCTCAAACTACTTTTTTTCATTTCTCTACAACAACTCTGCGTTTCTCGTTGACCTAATTTACATCGATACAATAGCCTGACATGGCCGGACTAAATCTGCCAGAGCAAATAAAACATTGGCTTGCAGATTCGTCTGGTTCCCAGGTTATCGATACATCTGTGATAAGATAACATCGCCCAATATATCAGCGTGAACAGTGGAACATGTCTGCAGAATAAGCCTACAACTGCAGTGGCTGCTCTCTTAGGTAAAATTACATCATATTCTGACTATTAAAAACAACAAATGAGCGATTTCAGTACAATAGACCTTAATTATACAATAAACATTAAAATATGACACAAAAATGTAGCAAATTATGATGAAAATCAGGTAGACTTCTGAAAGTTTAACCTGTGAATGACTGCCTATGATGAAGACATGCAAACACACATAGAATATACTGTGTGTATGTATGTATGTATATATGTATGTGTATGTGTGTGTGTGTGTGTGTGTGTGTGAGAGATGCATTAACGTTGCTGTGCTGAGTGAGTTTGTTCTCCTGGCTGTGCAGCAATGAGGTCCGATTACTAGCCAGTCGTAAACTAACGTGTTTCACTCCTTCTGCACCTCGTACAGAATTAAAGGCAAGTGGCCTGTGAGGCTTTTAACAGGACCGCACGCGCACAGAGTCACCAAGCGGCAGAATGGCTTGAGTACAATCAGGCCATAGACCAACACTATGCCACTTCACCCAAGTTTGCTCAGTGCTCTCACTCACTCTCTCCTGTGTTTCCCCCCCCCTCGCTACACCGACCACTCCCAAAGGTGACGCCACAACCAGCCGGGCCTCCCATCTGCCCTGCTCCTCACACACACTGACTAAAAGCTCTGGATACCCAGGGAATGCTTCCTCCTTTTCCTCAATGACCCTGCACCCAACACACACGTAAGCAGTTGTAGACGAGTCCGTACAGCTCCTGCCTCACTGCTTCCCGCTGGAACAGTTTCACTTCAGAATGACTAACTTCCTCCTTCTCGCTCCGCACCGACCTCCCCTCCTTCTCTCCTGATAGCCTTGTCATTATTATTGTCTGCTCGCCTACTTAAAAGCTTTTCCAAGTTTTGGTGCTGCTTCACTGAGGATGGGATGGAGGAGTCAGGCCGCTACCCTCCAGTGACCCTGGAAGAGCGCTTTTGAGTGGGGGGGGGGTCACACAAACTTAACACAAGACAAATGGGAGAACGCGTTTTAGAGTAATCTTTACAGTGGGATGTTGATGTAGTTTTACTTTCTAACACAATGAGCATTGGAGTTCCTGGAGTTTTGTTTTCTTGTTACACACGTTTTGCATACATTTTATGTATTTAAATGTTCAGGATTTAAGAGGCATGACATTCTGACTACCGATATGTGTCAGCACCAGGTTTCTCATATTTCATTGCCTCAAATAATTACACTTTTACATTACATGTCATTTAGCTGACGCTTTTATCCAAAGCGACTTACAATTGCTATATATGTCAGAGGTCACACGCCTCTGGTCTGTCTTGCTCAGGGACACATTGGTTGATGTATCGCAGTGGGAATCGAACCCAGGGCTCCCACACCAAAGGCATGTGTCATATCCACTGTGCCATCACCTACTTACAACAACTGGCATAAGTTCTTTGCCAGAGCAACTCACAATACTGCACAGTATTTATGAATAAAACATAATCTTTAGTTCAATAAAGATTTGAAAGAAATCAAATAATCCCAATGATTAGCTGACTAAGCTAAGCTGCTGTTTTCTAATGTATTTATCGCTTTTATTTAGTTTTAGTCTTTATTTTGATGTTTTATATCAGTATTGCCTCCTAATGTATATACATGTTCACATTTCTTTTATTCAATATTTTAAAGTTTAAAATATGTAAAGCACTTTAAACTGTATGAATTGTGCTGAATAAAGTGCATCCCACATGACACGAGCCAAGATGCATATCAAGCAAGAAGCATATTATAGCTTTCAAATCATGTAATCCATAGTTTGTGTTTAAATAGTGATAAAGAAGAGAGTAGTGAGTAACGTATCTGTTCATTAACATGCATGCTCGTCAGCCATCCCTGTTTAAAGATTGAGAGGGACAATCACTCAGGATGTCAGGGAGGAATGAAGTGCAGGGCCTTCGTGTCTGAGTGTATCTACAGCGTTTTTTATTTCTCTCGGTGTCTTCCAGTTTCTCTCACCGTTAGTTAGTGTGGTCCAGATGAGCTGTTGTAACTGACCTACTTGGTAAATAAAAGATACAAAGTTGAAGCCAGGCTGAAGCACAAAGCCCATTTTAGATATTTCTTCAAAACAAAGTAATGTATGCACCCACTTTCAACACTTGTCTCTGCCCCACTCTCATACTGTTTTCAGCAAGTACTACAATTTAGAAAAATACTTCCTGTTTTACTGTATAGTACAATAATATTTCAAAATATAATGCTGTAAACGTACTGATCTTTGGCTGCATAATTAATGTACTAACTACTCTGAGTTGGCTTATTAGTAGTTTCTTGTCGGCTTGTTCAAAAGGTACTTTGATAAGACCCATTTTTGGAGCACGATTTTTGATTCATAGGAATTTAATATTAATTATTTAATGTGTCCAAAACAAACAGATGTATGTTAGGGTGAAAAAGAGAGCAGCTAAGATTGTGTGACAAGACCATAATATGACCTGAAAAACACAGATTCCTTTCGTTCATATTTAAAAAGTGATAAGGTGTAGTAAGTGAGGGCGGTAGCATATCTGTGTTCACTAGTGTGCGCTCTAGTCACACATGCCACTGAATGTCTGAGAGGCGTAATCACTCAACAAGTGAGAGTGAAATAATCGCTGTTACAGAGCAGGCTCAGTCTCCATTTTTGTGTCTTTCTCTGAGAGTTTCTTGATCTGTGTCGCAACCTCGTCCTCTTCATCGTTCCTCCTGTCTCTCACCAATCTAGCTTATACATATTGATGTCCCAGGGCTAAATGCAAAGTCATTGAGCTGTAATGTATGAACTGTGATAAATAAGTGAAGCAGTAGGAGGCCAATTTCAGACCACCAGACTCATTGGTGGAATGTAGGGAAGCACTTCCTGACATAAATGTGAGGTTGCATGAATAAGTCAACGGCCGTGGCGGAAGAACATCTCCATCGTCACTTGGGTCTAACAACTGGACAAATGCATCCCCAGTTCCCTTGTTGATTTGTTTTTTGTGTGTGAATATTTTAGTTACTTTGATGTAATAATTTAAAATGTAGTCAAGAGCAAGACACTCAAATGGAGAAATGTGCACTGTGACAAAATGCTCCATATTTTTTAAATTTAGTTAAAGTGGTCACAAAAAGTAAAAAAAAAAAATCACTGACATTTCAGAGCTTTCTCCTCATGGTGCATGATGCAGATCCAACCTAAATAATAAAGAGTATATGCACTATATAGCACATTGCTGTATTGTGGTGGAGAGAGGGTTCATTTTTGCATTTTTCTAACAATCAAAAAATCTTATTTCTTTAAAGGTCCCATGACATGGTGCTCTTTGGCTGCTTTTATATAGACCTTAGTGGTCCCCTAATACTGTATCTGAAGATACAACTCAAAGTGAAATTTTCATGCCATGGGACCTTTAAAGGCAACACATTGCATCCTTATCTCCTCTCCACTTTACACAAAGACAAATGGAGAGTAATAAATGCATGTGTGATGAGAAACCCAGTCTGACCTGAAAACCATGGATTTCTTCACTTCATGTTTAAATAGTGATGAAGAGAAGTGAGCGAGAAGAGCAAGTTATGTATCTTTATGCATTTGCATGAATGCTAATCAATTTCCAATTAATCCATTGGTGTCTCATCTCAGCCTCTGTTGACCACAAACAAATACATCTGAAACAAATACACCTGATACACACACACACACCTGATACACACACACACACCTGATACACACACACACACACACACACACACACACACACACACACACACACACACCTGATACACACACACACACACACCTGATACACACACACACACACACCTGATACACACACACACACACACACCTGATACACACACACACACACACACTTATACTCACAGCCAGCATGAACTTGGCATCCTCAACTTTGTCCATATCCAGCAGCTGGAGGAAGAGGTCTGAAGCTGGTCTGTAGCAGGCAAAGTGGTTGGCTAGCCGCTCTGCCATAGCACTCACTGCAATACAACATGTACATTTAGTGAATGTCTTATGTGTTTTATTAGGACTGGAGTGCATCATTCTTATCATTTTGCTTGTGGTTTAATATGTTGTATTTTTATTTCTTATACATTTATGCATTGTGTGTGTGTGTGTGTGTGTGTGTGTGTGTGTGTGTGTGTGTGTGTGTGTGTGTGTGTGTGTGTGTGCGCGTGTGTGTGTGCGTGTCTTACACTTGTCTAAGGCTTTGTCATTGTCATCTTCCAAGATCTTTCTGAAGACGAAGGACATACTGGGGGTTGTGCTGTTTGGACTAGTGAAGACTGCCTCCAACACTTCCACTGCGGACTCCATGTCACCACTGAAGAGGGCGGAAAGGGTTAGCTTAGTTAGAGGTCATCAAAAATACACCCAATAAGCTGTACAAGTTCAATCTTCAAACTTTGAACACATAAAAAGAAAATAGGAGAAACAAACCCTGACAAGATTTTTTATGTCCAATGCACTGCAAGTATGCTGTGGTTTGGTTAGGGAAGGTTGTGTTAATAAGAAGGCAAGCAGGTTTCTTTGATGTGTAAGACACACATCCTTGTTACATAAAGGGCACACTTCTTCCTGCATAGGCACAGACTGCTCATTGGATGTAATGTGTAAGACACAACAATATCCAATATGGCTGGAATTGCTAGAGATACTGAGCTGGGAGAAGAACAATGCATCAGTAATCAGCCAAACCAGAATTAACCTTTGAAAGTGGGATTCAATCCCTTGGGGTAGAAACAAATGCTAAACAATATATTATGAGAAACTTGCCATATTAAAGAACAAGAAGAACTTCTCCCACAAGCTGTTTTCTAGACTCTTTAGTAATTTAATATTAAAATATTGGTTTATATTGATTTTTTTCTTCCCATTGTGCGCTGACCAACTTATTCTCCGACTGATGCTCGCTCGTACACACTTGGTTGAGACAACCAAACAAAGCCTGCACACCAAAGCGCTACAAATGTAAAACAACTCAATCTGGCAACCCAACCTCGCTACTAACACTTTACGCTCCCTGCTCCCTCCCCACCGTCAGCAGTCGTAATGAATATTTAACATACAGGGTGTGTGTGCGTCTCTGTGTATGTATATGTGAAAGCGTCCAGAGGTGGGGAAACATATCTACGCTGATTGTTGCGACTGGGACCGTCTGAATAATTCAGCAGGGGCCTCCTCTAAATGTGGCACTCCGCTTTCCGGGCCTGCTTGCTTTTCCGCCCCGGCTCTTAACCAGTCAGCTTGACTCAGATACAGTGGGGACGCACGTGTCAGGGCGGCTCAGAGCGCAGCTCCTGGAGGTCAGGGTTCAAGCTGACAGGCCCGCACTGCAATGGCCAATCAGGCGTGAGACTGTCTTGCTTTTCTTCACTTTCTGCTGTCCTTCCGAGATGGCACGGGGACGCAGCCACTTGAGCTGGGGGACAGCGCTAATGCGGCAAGTAGCGCAATGAAAGTTTGATGCACAATGTGTTTTATGTATTTGTTCTCTGTTGTTTGAGAAGCGACAAAGCAAAAGTGGAGGATGGGTGTTTTCATGACATTAAAAGGAACCCATGAATAATCCTATTACGCCTGTGTTTCCTATTTGTAGTTGACACCGCGCTAGCCCTGTAAGCTTTTACTTTGAGAGTGTGTCAACATGGGTCTTGTCACACTCTGCTGCTGGTAATGCATTAAACTGTTTATCTCTATGTGCTGCTTAGTAACACCAACAGTTTACAAAATAGTATAAAATACTTCACATTGGATTGTAAATTGCATCATAAATTGAAATTATGTTTTGCTCATGCAACTAGGAGCCCTGCTCATCCACAGACAGTTTTTCTGTTTGCTGTCTGTCTGCACTCCATTTGACTGAACATGGTTGGTAAGGATTAGAGATAAAGGTGATATGACAACTTTCTTAAAAAGGTCAGCTTTATGGAAATATCTGAAATGCTGCATATCCCTAAAATGTGACTCATACATGACCAAAATCCTTAGTTAGGCCCCTTTGTGTAGACTTTTATGTGATTATAGGATCTTTCAAATTACTCTGTAAGTTTTCATTTGTAGAAAAATGAGACTAGTGGCACAACCAGAAATCCTACACAGGCTTTATGTGTCTCCACACTTAACTCATAAACAGTTGACACAAGTCCATTAAGGAATCGCCACATATATCCTACGCTTAACACGCTTACTTCTTGATGTGTGCAAGGGCCGTGTTGTTGACAAACACCATGCTGGACAGGTTGAGGGTCGTGCCGAGGTCCTTCATTAGTGACTCCACTTCCTGGATGCCCGCCACGTCGCCATGGCTACCCAGGGCCTGAACCAGTCTGGTGATGGCGAGCTGTGAAGGCACGTGGTCCACCTGCAGCATAGACTTCAGTTTCTCGAGAGCATCTGTGGAGGAGTGGAAGAGGTGAGTATGTGTGTGTATGAAATGAGAATGTATATGTGTGTATGTCTGTGTCTTACCTTTAGCCTGGCCTTTCTTGCTGTGTGTGATGATGAGCAGATTGGTGGCGATATCACTCAGCTGAAAGCCTGGCACATGAGACGCAGCACTGCGAGAGACGCACAGCATTTTCTTGGTTTGGCATCAGCTTTCAACTATACACTTCTTATTTGGGTCAATTTGTTACTTATATAATCACTTTCTTTTTCGACCTCTCAACGGTTTTTAAGCACGCTCCCAATGACAAAACAAATTACAGTACAGTGGCTAATGATCGTTGGCCAATATGACGACATATACTGTGAAGATGATGGTAATATGGCAGAGATTTTGCCATGCAGTGTATATACTGAGTTTATGACCAAATACCTGCAAAACGAATCATCTGGTCAGACATTCCCGTCAGCCTCAGCTCTACTTTTTAGCAAATGTTAGGATGTGAACCCACTAGACTAAGATGGTGAACATGCTCATCATTATATACCTGATAAACATCAGCAACACTGTGAGCATGTTAGCATGCTGACATTAGCATCTAGCACTTCTGTGCCTAAGTACAGAGATGTTAGAGTGGCTGTAGACCGTCATATGTGGTACTAATGTATGCAATGTAATCCCATGTTGGATGGAGCGTTTCAATGGCATGACACAAATCCATATCTGGGTTGGGTGCAACTTCTTACCAGAGTGGACTGTACACAGCTGTTAGAGACGGCTTTATTTCTAACTTTAAAGATGACACTGTACTAGTTGAAAACAAATCTTTATAATCTGTGATGACTAAATTAATATCTCTGTGGCATCTAAGTCTTCAGCATTTGGGTCATTATAAGGCATCACATTCAGAAACGACTCCACAGATAGACAAAACAATGGGAAAAAAATGACTGACAGCAAGTCTGAGCCTCTTGTAAAGCACTTGCTGTAACCATGAAAATAATACAGACATCAAACAGTTGATTACTTCCTGCTGAGCTGCTGCATGTGTGTGTTTGTATATCTGTGTGTAGTGTTATGTAGGACAGGCTGAATGCTGCAGTATTTAGGTGTCCAGGAGATGCCCCGCTCCTCATCACTTCTTCACTCACTCCATCTGCCCGTCTATTTGCTGTCCTTTTCAGCCCTCCTCCTTTTCATTTATTTGCCACTAAAACCTCAATCAAGCTTGCCTCCCGTCTTTTTTTATTTATTTGTTATTATAGCCCTGCAACCAGATTAATCCGTCCGCTCAATTGAGCATCAGGCTGGCAACCCTTATCACCACGGCGACACCAGGCCAAGCAGCATCCGGCAGCCGCTGTGACGGGGTCACGGTGGAGATTGAAGCGGTAACAGGGTCACCGAAGGATTGCCGTGGAGACCAAGCAGCGAGGGGAGAAAATCTCTAGAGGCCGACTCTCACTCACCTTTCTCCAACACACACTCACTCGTCTTCTCGGGGTATTGTGCTTTAGCCAATGAATACAACATTCACCCCTTCCCCTCTCTCTCTCTCTCTCTCTCTCATCATCATCATCACTCTCTCCCAATCCCTTAATCTCACCATAAACACCCCGCTGCTCAATTCTGTACAGATTACCCAAAAACAAACCCACCCACCCACCCACATGCACAGAGAATTAATGCCTATAGCGTCTTCATTAACCTCGTACATGATTAAATCTAGCCCTCTGCGCCTTGTTCACTCCTCCTTTTCCATTTAGCTCTTTTTATCTCCATGCTTTCCTCCCTATTTCCATCTTTCCCTGACACTCCTCTCAGCTCATTTCACTTCTCATTTAGAGTGCAGATAAACAAAGCTTTTATCCAAGCAGGGATGCCATAAACCAATTCAAACAGAGACTGGAGATGGGTTATCACTTGTATTGCCTCGCGCTTGTTGAAACAGGGGTCTAAAATTGATACGATTATTCCTCATAACATCAGAGAGTGAACCATGTAGAGAGCCGAAAACAGGGAAAAGACCGATAGTGTAATAGATGTTTTCACAGGTTTTTTTCCCTGCTTCCCTACAAATTTAGTAACTGCATCTCTTCTTTCGGTGTATCATGTCATTCTATTATTATCATCTTTTCTTTTCTTTTTTTTTACACTTTGCTTCTGTGTTTTTCCTCTGCAGCGAGAAAGTGATATAAAGAAAGGGACAAAAGGAGATAAAGAAAAAGGAGGAGATTACCTAAAAAGACAAACCGAAGATCAGCGCTGTACTAAGCTCAGATCTCTAATACCGCTGTCTGTCAATTTGTCTCCAGGCTCAAGCCCTGATATGGCCCGCATAACCCAACAACACATGATACATTACTAATTGGAAGAAGATTGATGTTTTTGCGCAAAGTCAGCCGCTTCCCAGAAAACCAAAATTAATCTGTACACCGAGCGGTGTGTGTGTGTGTGTGTGTGTGTGTGTGTGTGTGTGTGTGTGTGTGTGTGTGTGTGTGTGTATATCTTGGGGCTTAGTAAGAACCACTGTTCATATCCAGCAGGGCTGAGTGTGTTCGAACACAATCAGTTTATAATCCTCATGTCTATTGAAGAGATGTAGTTTTAGCCTGAGGTGACCTGGTGCCACAGACTGAGGAGACAGGGAACGCAGACATGCACTCATCTCCTTTTTCAGTTCCGATCCAATTCTGATACCTGAATTTGGATATCTGCCGATTATCAGAGCAAAAGTATTTCGATCAAGTAATAAGAGTATCAGAGCATTAACCACAATACAAGGTGAATTTGTTATGTTTATAACCAAGATATGGGATGGGTCCTTCGTATTCAACTGCTATTAATCATTTGTAGGGAGGAACGGATACAGACAGCTGGTTATTACAAATTAGATGCCAGGACAAAATGCTAAAATATGATAAAATTAACACTGTTAGAAGTCAAAGCAAAAAGATCAAACCTGAGTAATTACTGTTAAAACATACTTACATATACTATTTATGCCTGATATTACAGTATAACTTGGAAAAAAACAGTTGTGTTTTTCTGTTTTGTAAGACTTTACCAAAACGTGTCATTTGTCGTTGCAGAATGAGATATTAAAGCACTTACATGTCCTTAACTGCCATGGCATCCTCAATGGATCCCTCGGCCAACAGGGCCCGGATCAAGTGATCATAAGGGGCGGGACCTAATACCACACCCTTTTTATCAACTTCCTTCAGCATCCCATAGGCTTCTGTAGAAAGAGAGCGAAAGAAAGAGTCCAAGTTGGGACAGGATAAAGAAAAGCCAAATTTGAGAGAATCTTTATAATTAAGTAAGTGACTCTAAAAGTAAATGAGTAGCTCTAAGTCCATTTTAACCCTCAACTCTTGCAGCTCTACACAGCTTTTAGGACATAATTTTTCCTCAATGTTGGAACAGTTTCTGAAGCCACCTAAACCCCCCCCACACACACACACCTTTTCAGCCTTGGAACTAGGAGGTGGATGTGTCCCACAGTTACTTTAACTATCCAACAATCCAACAATTTATGCAGCAACTAGTGTGTTGTGCGATGGTGAGAAAGTATGCAGGGTTAGCCTCCAAGGAAAGATTGTTCAAAAAGTGTGCATCCTTTTCACCATACTTGAATGATTATCGCATCTCACCCCTCAATATCTCAGGGAGAAAATCCCACTTAACGCCAAGTGCCTAATCAGCAGACAGCCAAGTAAATAAATTACATCTGAAAAGTTAGATGATCCAGAGAATTTTCTATGGGTTTGGAACCAGAACTAAAAGACAAGTGTGCAGCAGGACTTATATTTATCTGATGGCGAGACACAGGACTCCAACTGGAGTGCTGATTGTTTTATAAGCAGTTGTTTGCTAAAATAAAATTGATAAGCAAAAAGCATATCAGGGCTGTTGAAGTCTTTCTGCCCTCTAACGATCAAAAATATCTTCATTGCCGCTTTAAATGGAAACTTACTCACTCTTACTTATCTTATTTACTCACGTCAGATGGTTCAAGTATTTCAAACTAGCTTCTTATGTGTTTAGTTCAGCTCTATATCATGTTGGACAACAACACTGAGAGCTCCTGCTGCTTACCTTTAGCTTTGCCCCTTTTACAGAAGGCCAACAGACGGGCCTGGTATTCAGCACCACTTTCGGCTGTGGGGAGGGTTGTTGCCGACTTGACCTGCTGTGGGGTGGCAGCTTGTTGGTACCAGGTCTGAAAATGACACACACAAAGAGAAAACTTTTTGATTGTTCCATCAAATCACAGCTGCATCCAGCATCCAAGCCTGTTTATACACACACACACACATTCAACTGTGTGCTGGCAATGAGCTGGTGTGTGTATGACAGTGCAATAATGCTGGGCAGGCAGAGCAGGGTCCCGTAATGCTCGCTCACCCGTGTTGCAGTGAGGGGAGGGGGTTAAGCTGTATTGGCTAGGGGCAAATTAGGTCTGGCACCCCAGGGGCAAAAAGAAAAGTGTGTGCGCGTTAGAGAAAATGTGTGTCGAAGCGGGGGTGTCAACTTAAGAGCCCCAGGGGTCACCAAGTTCATCGCTCCAGGCAACAGCAATCACTTCCTGTCTCATCATGCTTCAGGGTATTGGAGCACGCTCACATGCAAACCAAAGCTGAGGAAAAATGCAGCAATAGAACAGACTATTATTATATTATTTAAAGCTAAACTCCCCTCTTCACTTCAATCGCTTTAATACATATTCTGTCCACTACAGTCAAGGCCACATGCATGTATGTAACTAAGAATCCAGCGGCAGCCATATGGTGGCATTTAGCTGCTGGCTAAATTAGTCTGGCATTACAGATTTACAAACAGATCAAGCTGTAATTCCTTTCACCAGCCAGACGGTCTGATTGACCACACTTCAGATCAGAGCTTCAATCCTGTTTCCTCTGCATGTAATGAACAGAGGTTTAAAGTGGAGCGGGGTGAGGAGGGGGGCTGTATGGAGCGAGCAGTTGATAAGAGTTTCAGAGGTTTTTTGGGGCTAGTTTCTATGATCAGAGGTTGGGGTCAGCTTGCTCTTTGGTTAATTTATGCAGTAAGAAAATAATTGGGAACGAGACCATGGTATTTTAAATTATGGTGAGCAGCTTCAGTTTATATTATATGCAGCGCCGATGAAGCTTCTTTCCATATCAATACAGGACAATTTACAGTATATACTAGATATACACTAACCACAGAAGACTACTAGCACTGTCAGTTTATACATTTAGAGTTAGCTTCTCCATAAGATTTCATTTATTTATATTTTGATGCTGCTGTAACACTGCAACTTCCCATTAGGGTGTAAAGTGATTTCCTTTGGGAAATGAGCTGCAGTATCTTACGTTAGAGACACCTATATATCAATGTTGGAAAACCTTTAATATCTTATACTGCAATTTGCAATTGAATTAAAGCCTATACAATGTCAGAAAATAGTGAAAAATGGCCATCACAAGTTGCCAGAGCCCAAGGTGACAAAGATATTCGATTTACAATGACACAAACAAAACAAAAACGGCAAATCCTTCAATTTGAGAAGCTGAAAACTGACTGAAAATATTATAGATTATTAAAGGATATGACAGATAACCAAGGGTACCTCCACCCCACTTCATTCAAGATTTAAGGACAGAAATTTATGCACAGGCATGCTTGTGTGTTATGTTTGACCTCAGGCTATTTTAGAGTCCTTGAGAGCTCTTGGGAATCTCCTGGCCTTTGCTTTCAGTTTTATCTGCTCTGCTTTTGCCTCCCCTCAGGAGCCTCCTGGCAATTATTCTTCTGAATAACTGATCGGTCTAATGAGCGTTACTGGGATGTGCATATTATTAAGCTGGGGGTTTTACCTCAGGCACCTCAAAGGGCACCTCCTGGCCATTATTCTTCAGGATGTCTGCCAGCATACGCAGGGTCCTCTCCCTGGGAATGACGTTCTCCTCCTGCATCTTCGTCCATACTGCTTCTGCCTTTTGCCAGTCGTTTGTCTCCTCTGGAAACAACAAGAGACAAAGCAGTGGGAATGAGAAAAGAGGTGTTCTTATGTAATTTGTTATGAACGCCATGAGACACAGACCCATGTGGACATATAGTCAGTTCATATTGGTTTAGATCAACACTCAGCCTACACCAGAGAGTAATTTCTGACAAAGCGCTCCATGCTGAGAGAGGGCAATCAAAGCACTAATCTGATCAACTGACTGACCCTCAACATTGGTGTAATTTGGGAAACACACTAACTAGAAGGGGTGTGTGTGTGTGTGTGTGTGTGTACAATGGGTTGACAATCAGCTTTAACACTCCAATCACAACTATTATCAGCTCTGCTCTCCACTGCAGCAATCACACCATGTCTTGTGCTCTTACTTCTGACTGATCCCATTCGCTGACACTAACCCCCCCCCTCCCTCCCCCAGACCAAGAGCACAACCAAGAGCACAAGGTGGGAGGTCATATAAGAGGGTAAATGGGAGGTTGCAAACTGAGAGGAATAAAATAAAAGAACACACAAACAAACAAATGAAAGAGCC